>NW_026863490.1:0-33887 GCF_026571515.1 Ruditapes philippinarum
TTTTCGCAAAAGCCACAATATTTTTGTCAATATTCACTAAAATGATCTTTATATGTATAACAACTCTGATCAGAAAGAAACACAATGTTTTTTAAACGTCTTGACTTTAAACATAGCAGTTAGAAAGCAACATCATTTACTTTTATTATAAATATGGTGAAAAAACTATTAAGCGAAAACATATTCTTTTTTTTTTTCTTTTTTTGAATTTCGGGAAAACAAGAAAAAAATTCGTTTTGTACGTCATTCTTGACTCTATATATTTGATGAACGAATTTTTAAGTTTTTCGGAATAAAGATTGAGTTTATTTATGACGTGTCCGCCTTGTTTTACATGTAACTTGTCAAAAAAAAGTTTATAAATTAAATGCATTTGGTTGATATGCAAACCAGTCATTCAAGCAGACACATTTCTATACATAATGTACTTTTAATATTGATAGGGCACACTTTTTTGAGGATAGGTTTTTATTGCATGTTTGAAACAGGATTCCTTATAACTTCCGTGTACACATAAGTGTATTGAAATTGAGATGTATTGAAATGATATCTATCTCGATACATTAGTGTGACAAATACCATACGACAGCTGGCGTTCCGGAAGTATGTCAGGGTTAACATCTGCTAGCGGCGTCTGTTTTATAATATATCTACAACAATTAAAAGCAGCTGGCTTTCATATTTCCCATCAAATAGCATAAACAATAAACATGATGAACAGATAATTAGATTAAATTATTCCTGTATCAATTAATTACAAATACTTGTTGTTCTGTCAAACATTTATTTATTCTATTTAATGAAAAATAGTAAATTGTATTACATGAATTACGTATGTCATTCATTAGGTAATGTTTTTTTACTGCGTTTCTGATGCTTAAGACAAATAGATTAATATTATGTTATGTAATGTTACGTTCTGTAACACTATGTTACGTTATCAATTCTAATGGTATAGTCTAAAGCTAAACAAATGCTTAAATAAACGATATTTCTTGAGTTATTGTAGTCCAGAATATAATAAGATTTGCTCTGTAAATTACATTTTGTATTTGCATTTTTTTCACAATAATCAATTAGTTCAGATCGAGTCAGGTCCTATTTCAAGTAAGATTAGCACAGACGAGTATCAGGCAGGAACCTTTTATTCAATAGCTCAACTTTACACTCATTCAGAATTCTAGAATATTCTATAAAAATATTTTATAGAAAAAGTTCAAAGTGTAAAAATTGAACAAAGGGCAATAACTTCAAAATAAGGCAAGGCAGAATTATGTTTTTAGCACTGCACATCTACCCAATAAGATCTATCTACCTACAAAGTTTCATGTTGATATCTCTTATAGTTTTAGAGTTATGTCCCGGACAAAGTTCAAAGTGTAAAAATGATCAAAGGGCAATAACTTTAAAATTAGACAAGACAGAGTTATGATTCTTTAACACTGCACTTTTACACAATAAGATATATCTAATATATCTACCTACAAAGTTTCATGTTGATACCTCTTAAAGTTTTAGAGTTATGTCCCGGACAAAGTTCAAAGTGTAAAAATAAACAAAGAGCAATAATTCAAAAATTAAGCAAGGCAGAGTTACGGTTCTCTACTCAAAGAGATTTATATACCTACAAAGTTTAATGTTGAAACCTTTTGTTCTTTCAAAGTTATGTCCCGGACAAGGAAAGCTGACGGACGGACGAAGCGGCGACTATATGCTCACCCTTCGGGGAGCATAAAAACACCATCGGGTTTTTTGGATAAAATCATGTTAATATACTAATCAATTTGATAATTTGTAGCAAGGAAATAGAGTTATAGAGGCTAAATAAAAGTTGACATCATATGCATTTAAAGACAAGTCATAGAGTATTTCTTCAAATCTATCGTGATCTCCTATACTTTGATTTATAATATGATATGCTTCTAATTCATTCAAATCTTACACTCTTATCCATAAAATGATTTAAGATTTCATTCTTTTCTTGCTATAATATGTGAAGAAGAAAAGAAACAAGTCCTTAATGAAAATTCCATTCCTGTTTTGACAATTCTTGATTCCAGTTACATGATTGTGTCATATCTCTGAAATCGTCGGATAACATTAACATTTATTAGCCGTAGCGTTTTTTTTTCGTCGATATACAGTCGAAAAAAAAGTGTGTCAAAAACAGCTTTTTTATTGGTTGCCTCAAAATCAATCAAAACGGTCGTTCTATGCAACGTTTGGTGAAACGTTATTTCTAGAAAAATATTGCTTTTGTACTCTCTGCTGGTGGAATAATTTAGTTTGGGAATACTTTTGCATTTTACATTGGCAAAACACGTGAAATAGTTTACACCGTGACCGCTGATATTTTGTTCCTGATAGTTTTTTACCTTTGCTGGCGAAATATAAAAATTTTGCTAAACACGTTTTCATTGGTCGATATTTTACGCACCTGTTTCTGTATATCGACGCAATTTGATTCATTTTACCTACGGTTGATTACATGTTATGTTGTGCTATGTTCCATGTTAATGAAGCGTAAGTATCCGACGATGTATCTCTGAATGAAAACTAAAATAAAAATAAAAATTAAGAAGTATGAAATTTATGCAAATTGGCCATTGGCGTTGAAAGTCAATTTAAAGCATTGTTTATCTTCATTAATTTCATTTGGGAACATACATTCAAAAATCCAAGAATACATTTATAGTTTCATTATCTATATCGACCTATATATCTGTTACATTTATTATACCCACACTTTCATCGTTATCTTTATTCATAAGATTAGAATTGCAACAAAAATTACAGTCACGTAATTATGAAACAGCAAAGCGTGGCTGGCTTTTATGTAGTTCATTATAAAACAACGTATATGCATAAAGAACGATATTGATATTTGAATTTCTTTTGCTTTGAGATACGTATTTGAAGATGTTAGATCAATAATTTCATGGTTACTTTGAAACCAAGGTAATGAATATATGAAACATATCTAAATTGAATTTACTTTAGAAGAGCTTTTTCAGATCTTATTCATATCTGTCAGTTTAGATCATAATAACTAAATGAATTGCGTTACAAAAGTGAATTCATTGTTTTTATCAAAATGTTTATTTCTTTTTAAGTGTCATTATACATATATAAGTGCGAGTGGTTGGTGAACAGGTTTAATTCAAAATAATTCATTTCTTATAGAATTTATAGCTTACTTTGTAATAATCAACGTTTAACCATTACATTCATTTTTTTTTTAATCGGACAATCTTTCTAAATCTGAGGCAAAGTTTGTATTTTATCCTAAACATTTGACGTTTTCAATTATTGGTCAATCACTACTATAATATTAAGTCAATCGTCTGAAATTTATTTTTTTGCTGATAAAATTCAACTTGACAATGGGAAAATGAGCATAATATCCCTGTAAAAAAAGGAACATATTTAGAGGAAGAACTTTAACAGAAATTAGAAAACGAATAAACAGTAACTTCAGGATAACCTTCTTTTAGAAGAACTCTCATGGACTACTGAATGTATTGGTAAGACAAGTAGAATTATATATGTGTTAATTTAAACAAATTGTATTTCTACAGCTACAGAAATTTAACCAAATTTGATGAAAATATGCTCTTATAACATTAACGAAGTTCTCGTAGTACGGTTAATTGTTTTCTATCATGCATGACCTATAACTGAACTTATCAAATAGGAATGTTAGAATTATCTGTATCTCAAATATTAGCAGCTGTTAACAAAAATCATGTAAAACATGAAATATACCATCTGTTGTTCCAAGGTTGAAATCTGCTTACAACGTCTGTTTCATAACAAGGGTAAGCACAGCACGGCGCTTTGATTTTGCATAATATCTGTTAAACAGATATAATATTCGAAAGATATGTTTGTAGATGACTGTCTCCTACTTCTGTATGAAATCATAGTAACAGATAAGTGTGTGTTTAAGAACAAAAAATACATACCTATTATTAACCATGCTTATTCTTTAAGTTGGCTGAAAAAAGCCAACACCACTACAACCATTTCAGCGATAATGTGACATCAACAAATAAAACAAATAAATAAAACAAAATATAACAATCTTATGATGACAATAACAACAATTATCATCTTATAACTGTAAGTTCATATATAATTGGGGGATGCTTCAATAGATAGACAGGGTATATTTTAGATTTATTGAAATTTAGAAAAACCTGAAAGAATGTGTTTGTTATTTACAAAACAAATTAACTTAACACAAAATCATCTAAACTGATATTATTTTTTTGTTAAATTTACAATCATAATTTCTGGATTTTACGACAAACGATATCTTTGAAAAAACAACCAAAAAACATATTTTCAGTATAACAGTCTTCCCCGTATGGTTATCTGTCTTGATTTTTACTGTGAAATAACTTTTGTCTTTGCATTCTTTAATTAAGATATCGGAGCATAGCTGATAACAATACAAGTGATTTGCTTTAAATTTTAAATCGTTAAATGGTCGATGCTTATTCGATAGCGTTTTCATCGTATACTTGAACCGTCTGCGCGAAGCCGTTGATGTTTACCTTACGACGATTAAATTCCAATATCAACATGGTTTCCAATAAAACATTGTTAAATAATGAGCTACAAATTGTTTCAGCGCTTCTGTTTCATAGATATATTCATAATACATGTCCAAAGTACTTGCTGCCGATGAAGCTAATTAAAAGCAACATTTTGTCCGCTTGTAATATATGTGGGCATTAATAGTATTGTATTTCGATGTTACAGTAGTTAATGCACTGATGTGATGATGATTATTTTCATTTTTGACACCATCAAATTGATAGGAACATTAAAACAGCTAATTAGTCTTCTAAAGAAATGAAAGAACTCAAGTAAAGAGAATGTGGACATGGCGGGATTAATCAATAATGTATTGACTACTGAAAACATTAAGTATAAATTAAACAATACCTATATACCTGTTAGAAACGTATTGATTTCTAAGTACTTCAGATTTGTGAACGTTGTTAATGGCGTCAATATGTTACGCTACTTTACGCGACGTAAGATGTTTACGTCGACGTCATCATTTTTGTTTTGTTTTGTTATTGAGAATCTCGTCAGTTTTAAATCTGGAACTTGATGTATTGAGACAAGTCAAAATCGGTATGTTTAATTTAACAAAATAACGCACTTGTTTTAAAAGATAATTTACAGTAAGATTCAAATTTAAAGGTACAAATGTTCTAATTAGATTTATTGTGTAATTCATATATAATTTATTTATGATGTGAATGTTTTTATGTTTATTATTTATTGCGAAGTACAAATTGTAAATGAATATTTTCAGAGAATCGCTTATCAACGCTTATCAACGCTTATCAACGCTTATCAACGCTTATTGACGTTTATCAAGAAAATAAAAGTTAAAGGCGCATACTCGTTTAGATTTATATTTGAAGTAGAACCCAAGTTCCCGAACAATTCTCGATTACTTCAATATGGAGGAAGTATCTACCGAAAATGGAACAGATCCTACGCATGAGGATTTTGGTAGTGTTAAGCGTTCACGTTCTTCGCAACTCGGAAAATTGACGCGATTATACAAAGACTTAGAACTGAAAATGATATCACATGAGAACGCAGATGAGGTACAAATATTGTATGACACGTTGTGTGAGCGCTTTGAATCATTTAAATCAGCACATTTGTTATGCTTAGACGTATGCTCAGACCCGGATGTACGGAAAACGCTTGAATTGAATTATGAACATTGTAGTCAAAACTTCTTTGAGTGCCAGGAAAGATTTTCACAGTGGAAAACTGTGCAGAAAATACCTGATGATGATGTTTTATCTACAGTTAGCAGTGCAAATTCCGTGTCATCACAGGCAAAGTTGAAAAGTGCGAAAGCAAAACGTTTGATTGCGGAATTAAAATTAAAATCATTGGAGAAAAAACATGGACTCGAATTAGCGCGCAAGGAACTCGAATTTAAACAGCAATTACTTGATCAACAGGTCGTTCTTGAAGAAGCGCAGATAGAAGAATCCGTATGGCAAGACAATTGTGTTAACGCGGATGAATCTTCAAAGCAGACGATATTAATCAATGAGTCTCCTAGTGAACAAAATTCAAATAAACGTCATACAGGCAAAGATGGGATTTTCAAATCCAGAACTGATACATCAGCATGTTTATTATCCGATGATGGAATTAATAATAATCATCACAGAATGTTGGGCGGTACAAGCGGATTTGATGCAGACGACATTGTTGAACGCACTAACTCCCGTGCTGCACGTGATATGAGTAATACTGAATCGTACAAATTGTCAAATCGCACGCTAAACGCAGTATCTGGTAACGAATCATGTACAAGAAATTCCGAAGTTAGTGAATCCGGTATTGATACAGCATTTCAAAAAACTTGCTTTCGCGCTGCACGAGGGGATTCAATTTACCAAAACCGGAACTATTAACTTTCAGCGGAAAGCCAACGGAATATTGCAAGTTTATAAAGAACTTTGAAACTAATATAGAAAATAGAGTTTCTGATGACAGCCAACGGTTGAGCTATTTAATACAATACTGTTACGGAGAAGCAAAAATTTGTATCGAAGACTGTGTGTTGTTAGAACCAAGTGAAGGATACAAACGCGCACGCGAAAATCTTATACTCTCGTTATGGAAGACCGCACGTGATCACGAGGACATACATTGAAAAACTTGTAGAAGGTCCCCAGTTATCAGCATCTGACATTAAAGGTATTTCTAATTTAGCCATGGGAAATGCAAAAATGTGAAATCACGTTATCACAACTAGGTTTCTCTTGTGAAATAGATAACTCTCAAAATTTGAGACGTATAGTGAAGCGGTTACCAATGCATTTGAGAGTGAAATGGGTTGAGATCGCACACGTGATTAATGAGTCTGGTAGAGAACCAAAGTTTTCCGATTTAGCGAGATTTGTAGATGAAAAGTCGCGAGTTGCTAATTCCATGTACGGTATAGACATTGTTAAGGAGAACAGAACATTAAAAGTGGAACACAAGACGACTTCCGGTCGATTTTATGCTGAAAAACCATCAAAAGATATAACAACACTGACTACTCAGAGTAATACGGAAATGAAGAAGTACGAGCGAAAATGTAGATGTTGCCATGGTAACTGTACAGACTTATGTTCATGTGTGAAATTTAAGTCTATGAATTTAAACGAACGGAACGACGTAGTTAAAAAGAACAAACTGTGCTTTAATTGTTTGAAAGGAAATCATTCCTTTAATAACTGTAGAAAACCAAAGTTATGTACCGTGCCGGATTGTAGAATTAAACACAATATTCTACTACATAGTTGGACTGGACCACGTAACGAGGCCTCAGTCACACAATCCTCGGTGAATTGCGCAGCTGTTAAGAGTTCATTTGTGAAGAACTGTTTGGGTGTTGTGCCTGTGATTGTAAGAGGCGAAAACGGGATTCAGTGTCATACATACGCGCTGTTAGACGATGGGGCTGATAAAACACTATGTGACGAGAGACTGTTACAGAAGTTAAATGTTGATTGTAAGCAAATTACGTTCCAAATATCAACCGTGAACTCATCTAGCAGCACGAGTTATGGATATGAAGCGAACCTTACAGTTATGGCTGTAAACGGAACCGGAAGTGAGGAAGTCTCCCTCCGTAAGGTATGGTCGGTGAAGAAGCTACCGATATCTGCAAAATCAGCGGCAATGCATTTAGACTACAAAAACTTTTCCATACTTATCTGACATTGAAATCCCAAAATTCCCAATACTGATGTAATGCTTCTTATTGGCACAGATTTCCCAGCAGCCCATATCCCCTTAGAAGTACGGTCAGGAGACAGTGACCAACCATATGCAGTGCGTTCCCGCCTAGGATGGGCGATTCGTGGCCCCTTGAAAGACGATACAGCTCCCAGTGCAGTAAATATCCACTTTGAACAGTCCAGAGACATATTATTACAGGAACAATTAGAAAAGATGTGGAATACTGATTTCAACGACAGATTGAACGAGAAAAATTCTATGTCCTTAGAAGACAAAAGTGCAATGAAAATAATGGAATCTTCTCTTATTCATAAAGACGGACACTACATGATGGGTTACCATGGAAAAACGAAAACGGACAATTGCCTAACAACATTCCACTCGCTCAAAGTGCGTCTTCAACAACTAAAAACAAACTGTCACGTTGACCCAGGATTACATAAAATGTACACAACTACCATGAACGAATATATAGAGAAAGGTTTTGCGACTGAATTACCGGAATTGGAGGACGAAAATTATCACAAACGTATCTGGTACTTACCACATCATCCAGTTACTAATGTAAACAAACCAGGGAAAGTTCGCATTGTGTTGATTGCGCTGCGAAATATAAAGGCGTTTCATTGAATAGCCAACTGCTTCAAGGACCTGACCTAAATGAACAGTCTTATGGGCCCGTTAGTAGTAATTTCGTTTTAGAAAAAGAAAAATAGCCCTTGCCGCGGATATAGAATCAATGTTTCATCAAGTGCGCGTTACGGATGAAGATCGCAATGTTTTACGTTTTCTATGGTGGCCTGGTGGGGACTTAAAATAAGAAACCAAAGTGTTACCGCAATGAATGTACACTTGTTTGGAGCGACATCATCACCAAAGTTTGTTGCGGCGTATGCCTTAAAGAGAACTGCAGTTGACAATGCCGAAAATTTGAACCGGAAGTTGGTTACTACAGTCCAGAGAAAATTTTTTAATGTTGACGACTGTTTGAAGTCTGTGGAATCAGAATCCAAAAAGCAATAAAGTTAGCAACTGATCTTCAGTCAATTAAATGAAGTTAGGGCGGATTTCGACTGACTAAAATGGCTAAGTAACAACCAGAGAAGTTTTGAATGCTATCCCAGAATCCGAACGCGCGCCTTCTGTTGTAAATTTTGTAAGTCTCGATGATACCTTACCTTGTGACCCGCCGCACTTAGGAGTACTTTGGAATGTAAAAAATGAAGATAAAATTTGTTTTTTTAAAGTAAAATTGGAAAAGAAGCTTTCACGAGACGTGGAATTCTTTCCGTCGTAAGTTCTAGATATACGACCCACTTGGACTTGTGTCACCTGTTACACTCCAGGCCAAAGGGTATAGTACAAAGTTTGTGCAGATTGAAGATTGGCTGGGACGACCAGATACACAAACAACATCAGTAATGAATGGCAATCATGGTTATCTACCTTATCTAGCTTAGAAAAGCTATCTGTGAATCGCTGGTACAGACCACAGGGATTTGGGACCGTCAGAAATACCCAGTTACATATATTCAGTGATGGCTCGGAACGAGGCTATGGTGCATGCGCTTACTTGCGTTTTGTTGATGTACATTGACAACGTACATTGTTCCCTAGTGATAGGAAAAATCTCATCTAGCACCAATAAAGCAGAATGTCTATTCCACGACTTGAGTTATCTGGCGCTGTAGTAGGGTGTAGATTATTGCAATGTTATCTGAAGAATTAGATATGAATTTTGACCAAGTTACCTTTTGAGCAGACTCCATGATTGTTCTTGGATATATAAATAATGTGTCCAAGCGGTTCAAGACGTTTGTTGGGAATAGGCTCAGCATAATTCATGAAACAACTTCCCCAAACCAATGGCGCCATGTACACACAAGTTCGAATCCCGCAGACATAGCTTCCAGAGGAATAAGTGCATACGATAGTGAAAAACTTCATTTATGGTTAAATGGACCTATGTTTCTTCAGCAAGACTCTGAAAAATGGACAAAAAATCCACTTCCGCCGGAAGAAGCAGAAAATGATAACGAGGTCAAGAAGGAAGTCCTGATTAATAAAACTTCTGCAGCTGAATGTCTAGATAGCATTATAGATCGCTATTGTAGCTGGACGAAACTAAGAAGAGCAGTCGCATGGTTGCTAAGATACAAGACTTTCTGCAGACAGCGATACCTAAAACACAAGTTGAAAAATGGTAGATGGCAACTTAACATTAGAAGAAATCCAGACAGCAGAGCATAACATAATGTTGTAATGTACAGAATACAGCATTTTCTAGTTGAAAATTAACAATTTACAAAATTCTAAGCCGGTCAAAAAGGATAGCAGTATCGCTTCATTGAATCCTGTGATATATGATGACCTCATTCGGGTACAGGGTCGACTTCAATCTCGCAACCCGAGTAAATGTCCAGTGATACTACCCAATAAGAATACCGTGACAAGATTGAAATACGACATATACATGAAAATAATGGTCATCACAACAGCAGTACTAGCCGCATCCCGTGGAAAATAGTGGATACTTCCAGGGACCTAGGCAGTGAAAAATATTGTAAAGAATTGCATTATATGCAGACGACAACATTACCCCATTGATGACTCAACAGATGGCCCCTCTCCTCAGATGAAACTCCGTTCACATTGTAGGTATGTAGGTAGGGTTACTTTTTTTCCAGAATTTTGTACTTCACAACAGCAGGTGTCAAGTGCCGTGTGGCAGCCGTTAAAAAAGGTTGCCCCGTACTTCACTTCATTGTTATATTTTCTGGTCTTTCGGCATCATTGATGCCAACACTATAAAGTGTTGAGAATTGAGTACCGCTCAAGCCGGTGCTAGGGGCGTGAGGGATGTTGCACTTATTCATTTATCCCTCATGTACAGACTCAATCAAACCGAGTCTGCAATTCTTATGTTATTTTGTTGTGATTAATGCTTCCGAGGGATCACTTTTTTCCAGAATTTTGTACTTCACAACAGCAGGTGTCAAGTGCCGTGTGGCAGCCGTAAAAAGTTGCCCCGTACTTCACTTCAGTGTTGTTTATATTTTCTGGTCCTCCGGGATCATTGATGCCAACACTATAAAGTGTTGAAAATTGAGTACCGCTCAAGCCGGTGCTAGGGGCGTGCGGGATGTTGCACTTATTTATTATCCCTCATGTCCAGACTCAATCAAACCGAGTCTGCAATTCTTATGTTATTTTGTTGTGATTAATGCTTCCGAGGGATCACTTTTTTTCCAGAATTTTATACTTCACAACAGCAGGTGTCAAGTGCCGTGTGGCAGCCGTAAAAAGTTGCCCCGTACTTCACTTCAGTGTTGTTATATTTTCTGGTCCTTCGGGATCATTGATGCCAACACTATAAAGTGTTGAGAATTGAGTACCGCTCAAGCCGGTGCTAGGGGGCGTGAGGGATGTTGCACTTATTCATTATCCCTCATGTACAGACTCAATCAAACCGAGTCTGCAATTCTTATGTTATTTTGTTGTGATTAATGCTTCCGAGGGATCACTTTTTTTCCAGAATTTTGTACTTCACAACAGCAGGTGTCAAGTGCCGGTGTGGCAGCCGTAAAAAGTTGCCCCGTACTTCACTTCAGTGTTGTTATATTTTCTGGTCTTTCGGGATCATTGATTCCAACACTATAAAGTGTTGAGAATTGAGTACCGCTCAAGCCGGTGCTAGGGGGCGTGAGGGATGTTGCACTTATTCATTATCCCTCATGTACAGACTCAATCAAACCGAGTCTGCAATTCTTATGTTATTTTGTTGTGATTAATGCTTCCGAGGGATCACTTTTTTTCCAGAATTTTGTACTTCACAACAGCAGGTGTCAAGTGCCGTGTGGCAGCCGTAAAAAGTTGCCCCGTACTTCACTTCAGTGTTGTTATATTTTCTGGTCTTTCGGGATCATTGATGCCAACACTATAAAGTGTTGAGAATTGAGTACCGCTCAAGCCGGTGCTAGGGGGCGTGAGGGATGTTGCACTTATTCATTATCCCTCATGTACAGACTCAATCAAACCGAGTCTGCAATTCTTATGTTATTTTGTTGTGATTAATGCTTCCGAGGGATCACTTTTTTTCCAGAATTTTGATTACTTTGGACCACTTATTGTAAAAGCAGAGCGTACACATTTAAAGAGATACGGTTGTCTTTTCACGTGTCTTGCAACTAGAGCAGTACATCTTGAAGTTGCACACACTTTGACAACTGACTCATTCATCGCAGCATTTCAGCGTTTTACGGCTAGAAGAGGATATCCGAAGAAGGTGTACAGTGATAATGGAACAAATCTTGTGAGCGGTGATCGTCAATTAAGACACTCGATTCAAGAATGGAACAATTCGAAAATAGGAAAATTTATGACTGAAAAAGAAATTAAGTGGAACTTTAACCCACCTCAAGCAAGTCACCGAGGAGGAGCGTGGGAGAGACTGATTCGTTCTACGAGAACTATTTTGAAATCATTAATCAAGCAACAACTTCTTACAGATGAGCAGCTTCTTACTTTGATGACAGAAGCCGAAAAGGTACTCAACGATAGACCAATAACCCCTGTTAGTGACGACCCAAATGACTTGTTAGCCTTAACTCCAAATATGTTACTATTAATGAAATCTAACAGCAGTATTCCAAAGGGAGTGTTTAAGAATGAAGACAATTATGTAAAGCGTTGGTGGAAACAAGTACAATATCTGGCTTATATATTTTGGAGAAGATGGGTCCGTGAATACATACCGTCCCTGCAAAGTCGTTCAAAATGGCAGAGGAAAACTACAGATTTGCGTGTTGGTGACATTGTGTTAGTTTTCTGACGAATACTACAAGGGGACAATGGCCCTTAGGGACGTGTTATCCAGATACGAGAAAGCCGAGATGGACATGTTAGAAGTTGTGTTGTGAAATACAAAGACACTGAATCAGTGAAATCTATTACTAAATTGTGTCTACTTGAAAGTTCACCTTAGTCATACTCATGTTGCTTATTGACATTTTAAAGTTTAAAAGCTAAGCTTAAACATTAACCATTGGAATATACATATATTTAAGTTTAAAAGGTCTAATTTGTCTCTTTATTGTAAATGTACTAGTTATTGCGATTTATGATGAAATTTAATAGTAATTTCATGGCGAGGACTGTTAGAAACGTATTGATTTCTAAGTACTTCAGATTTGTGAACGTTGTTAATGGCGTCAATATGTTACGCTACTTTACGCGACGTAAGATGTTTACGTCGACGTCATCATTTTTGTTTTGTTTTGTTATTGAGAATCTCGTCAGTTTTAAATCTGGAACTTGATGTATTGAGACAAGTCAAAATCGGTATGTTTAATTTAACAAAATAACGCACTTGTTTTAAAAGATAATTTACAGTAAGATTCAAATTTAAAGGTACAAATGTTCCAATTAGATTTATTGTGTAATTCATATATAATTTATTTATGATGTGAATGTTTTTATGTTTATTATTTATTGCGAAGTACAAATTGTAAATGAATATTTTCAGAGAATCGCTTATCAACGCTTATCAACGCTTATCAACGCTTATCAACGCTTATTGACGTTTATCAAGAAAATAAAAGTTAAAGGCGCATACTCGTTTAGATTTATATTTGAAGTAGAACCCAAGTTCCCGAACAATACCTATACTTTACGATCTTAGAGGATTGATATATATTTTTGAAAAGTGTTATTTATAAGCTATTTTAAACTTAGTCTTAATATGTAACAATGCAAGAACTGAAAATCAAAAAAAAATATCCATGATCAAGCAGTTACTTTATTGATAAGGTAATTTATGATTATTGGTAATATTGGAAATATGAGCTCTTATACATCGGTGATATATTTAATTGATATATTTCCTGTACGGATACATATGAGGCATTACAGACCAAATATAATGCATTTACACTGTATAAGAGAACATATATACACATGTACATCTATTTTTTTCAAATCGATTTAGAACTGCCGACAACAAACAAACTGACACCTATGTAGTGTCAATACTAATAATTGATTTTCTCCCTTAGACCATGTCTCTTCCATGACAAATTTTAAAAACAGTAGCATGTTTAGTCTTTTGTATAAATACAATATCATGTTCCAAAGATACAAAAGCCAACATTTATATAATAAAGGTTTTATGGAATAAAATTAGATACTTAAAAAAATATTATAACATAATTGTA
The DNA here is from genome assembly GCF_026571515.1 of Ruditapes philippinarum. Lineage (NCBI taxonomy): Eukaryota > Metazoa > Mollusca > Bivalvia > Venerida > Veneridae > Ruditapes > Ruditapes philippinarum. The sequence continues at coordinate 13,995 of NW_026863490.1, forward strand.
TATGATAACACACGTTTCGAAACGATTAAATGCCTCTTTTTTATAGTTTGAAAAATATTCGTGAAACACATTGTATATCCGGGTTCTCGTAAAATGCAAATCGCTTTTTTAATCTATTAAACGTAAATGTCAAGTCTGAACGATAACATTGTCTCGGATAAACAATATCTATTTATTGTATCATAGTTTGGGTACCTTTCTGTTGAAAAAGTGTCAGAGTTAAATCGTATACATATACATGCACAGTGCGGTAACTGGAGTGCGGGTATCAGTTACCCGCACTCCAGATAATGCCCGTGGATTGGTTCATTTTTGTCGGGGTTTACATATTGTGACGGCAGAGAAAGGGAAAGGGGCAGAACTATCATATTCAAATGCTCGTTCATTGGTTAATTTTTTCTGGGGTTTCATATTATGACAACAGGGAACGTGCTGTCATGTTTGACTATGATACAAAAGAGAAAGAACACCAAAACACTCGGCAATCTGATTTATACTCGGGGGCTACGCCCCCTCGTACAAATCAGATAGCCTCGTGTTTCGGTGCTCTTTCTATTACTTGATAACACTTTAGTAACACAATTGCCTATGATTTTAACTGATTACATGTATGAGTGCCACGTGACCGATTATGAATTTGCGGCACGGGGCTGAAGCCCTCGTGGCCATTATTCATTTTGCGGGTGGATTATTACCTTCCAGACTTACTCTGTCGTGCAATAATATCTTAATACACATATATGATTATAACTTCTAACTATATTGATACGAGTGTTTCACATTTTCAAAATTATTAATATTTTATCAGCATAAATAACATATTTAAATATTAACTATTTTTGTATTAAAGGGGAAGTTTATATTCAGAAAATAATCAAACATATCTGAAATATTCTTCTGTAATGAATGACCGATATTGGTATGTTACTGCCACGCTGCTTTATTTTAACATTTATTTATCAATCAACTTTGCACTTTTTAAATCAGCAGACTGGTGTTTTATGTATAAAAATGTGTTAATAATGTGCGCCAAAATGATTTTTACACATGCGGCGTATAATTGGGTTAACGAACAAGGAACTTAAGACACATTTTTCTCTGGTACGATCAAGAATTATTGTTGTTGATTTAGCTTGAATGTATTTGTTTCATGTGCTGTTTCTTTCATTTTATTCTTTCTTTTTTAAATTTTATTTTTATTATTATTATTATTATTATTATTATTATTATTATTATTATTATTATTATTATTACTTTATTTACAGAACGAAATACATTAAGACATATTCAGATTTATTTATTATTTCGTATTTAACATTCATTTTGTTATATGTCATGCTGTTAAATTTGATACTTTTTAATTTATTTTTGAGGATAATTTTATGATCGCGAAAGACCTGTTTGTCTTGTAAGAGCTGTGAAATATAATACGATATGACCTTTTGAATTATTTAACATGACATAGCATATACTTAATTTGGCATAAAATGACAATAAACATTTATATTCAATACAACTATCTATGTAATGGAAGTTTGACATGATATATAGACATTAGCCAGATATGTTATCTATGTCTTTGCATTAACAAAACAATGATCTTGGTGTTTCTAAGCTTGAACAAAATTATGCTTTTAACTGTTGTTGATTCCCTTTTTAATGCAAAATAGAAAGATTTGGACAAGTGACTCAACATCTGTGTCTTTGTTGTAGACATTATTTTTTCGAATGTATAAATCTATGGCGAACGAAAATAGTGTGGTTTCATGTATTTTCGGCGTGAACTAAATAATATCGTTATTTCTATAATATTATACTAATGAATACAATTTCATAGCTTGTCGGCGGCTTGTCCAATATGGATTTCCAAGTAGTGTATTCCTCCATAATTTATTCCCATATCGTACAGTTTAATTTTAAATAAATAATTAATATTACAAGTGTGTATTGGTACTGTCAATTAGTCTGGATTGGGAAAAAATCCTCTTCCTAAATATAGATGCTTTATTTGCATTTCATAACCTCATAGAACATGTTATTTCACAAGGGTCTCCTTTGCCATGTGCATTTGTAGATCTACAAAAGGCTTTTGACTCCGTTTATCGACAGGCACTGTGGTTTAAATTGTATCATCTTGGATTGGATGGAAAACTTTTAAAAATGTTTAGGTCTATGTATAATATAGTTAAGACTTGTGTTAAACATTCTGATTCCTATTCTGATTTTTTTCAATATTTCCAATGGATTTAGGCAAGGCCTAAATAATTCGCCAGTTATGTTTGCCCTTTTTCTTGAAGACTTGGAACTTTTCCTGCAAGCATCCAGTAAATCAGGTTTATCTATTTATGATATGTGCCTTATCATACTGTTATTCGCCGATGATATTGCCATTATTGGACATTATGTTGAAGATTTACAGTCCAGTTTAGACAAATTATATGAGTACTGCCAGTACTGGGGCCTACACGTTAATACATCTAAGACTAAGATAGTGGTGTTTCGTCGTAGGGGTGGGCTAAAATGTAATGAGCGCTGGCATTTTAATAAGGTGCCTCTAGAAATAGTTAATGACTTCAACTACCTAGGGGTGGTGTTTAATTATACCGGCTCGTTCGAATTAAATAACCAGTACATAGTCGGAAAGGCCCTGAAAGCATCAAATATACTGCTAAATAACATAAAACAATATGAACTTCGCCATTCGATATCGCTACAATTGTTTGATGCTTTTATTGGATCTACCTTAAACTATGCCTGTCCGGTTTGGGGCTTCACTAAGTCTAAAGAGATAGAACGTGTACCTCTCACTAACAGATAGAAAAATCCGTAAATGTTACTAAAAATAGCGATGTTGGAAAATCTTATCTCACATGGGCTTATCTCACACTCAATGACAATGTGTAGCACTTCTAAAAACGTATTCCTACACATATGCGATTCACTCTTATTATATACGCGAAACAACGCACTTTCGACCCCCCCCCCCTCCTTTTTAGGACTGAAATAGTAAAAAAATGTCCTATTTTTGCCCCCAACACATGTTTTCGTTGCTTAAAAAAGTGAGCACTTTATCGGCTCCGCCCCCTATTCAAATGATACATCAGGGGGTTGCCAGGAGGGGGATGTGCCCCCTTCTGTTTGGGGGGGGGGTTGAAGGGGGCGGAGTCCCCCTCATCGCCAAGAAAATTTTGGACTTGTGAGAGGCTACAAATGACTCCAGGTCGATCATAAGGTAACGTGTAACCAACGCTGAAAAGCCTTTGACTCAATCTCAATCCCTTGAGAAGTTGCAGCACTTTGAAATAAATTTTGATGGAAAAATCGAGGCAAAATAGTGATTTTTGGCAATTTTGACATGTCCCCTCGTTGCCATGGTAACAGGAAATTTAAGACTGAGCATGTCGTTACAAAGGCAATGGTTCAGTCAACATTTGTGCCAAGTTTGATTAGTATTGAAGCATTTTTCATAGTTTCATAGCAGTTTGAACTTGTAACAGGAGGTTTTTCCAGTGAAAACGGCCATTTTTCACAATATGCTCATGAGGGAAAGGGTTAAAGGTCAAAATGTATAAAAAAAATATGTGAGCTAATCTATTGTCCACGGAATCAAAATATATTGATATAATATAAGATTAACTTTCACACTGCAATGACTCCTACTCTACCTACGTCGGCCCTTTTCAATATCGATCTGTTACTAAAAATAGAATCTGGCGCACTTTAAAATATCGCAAAATTCTTCGTAAAATCGGATATTACTGAAGAACATCCATGTTTTTTGTTATGATAACGATGCTTCTTGATAACGAATCTCATTTTGATATATTTAAATTGAATATTCGGCCAAAATAACCGAATAAGTAGAAAAATCTTTTTGCAACCGTAAACGCTGTTTGTACGGACTGAATAGCTTACAAACACTTATATTATGACACTTTCCGACTTTAATATTGATATGTTTTATCATGATAACCTTGCTTGTTGATGAGGGATCTCATATGAATTTATTTTCGTTTAATTTTTTCACACATAAACTTGGTCAGTAGAATTTTTTGCGGACGTACGTCAGGCGCCTAAGCCCCGCCCCGCTTTTCAAAACTAGGGCGTAGCAAGTAGATTAGTTTCACTGATATTTATTGTGTCCAGGTGAGTGAGAAAAATAATCAATCATTGGGTTAGATAGAGGATAGGGAAATTCCAACAATCGGGCAATCGGTTCCATCTGGAACTCGCAAAGGCTCGTTCCCGATGGAACCGATCACCCTCGGGTTGGGATTTCCCTATCCTCTATCTAACCCAATGATAGATTCTATTAATCTCAAATACTGTAAAACGATTTTGGGCGTTAAATTAAGTACAAGTAACGTGTCGGTCTATGGGGAATTAGGGAGGTATCCGTTATTTATCACAAGGTTTACACATATAATAAAGTATTAATACGGATAACATTATATTAAAATGCATTTACGATAATGCCCGTGACAAATGTGAAAATGGCACAAATAATTGGCCATGTAAAATTAAAAAACTGCTTGCGGTACTTGGTTTTGCCGAAATATGGAATTTTCCCGATAGTGTATTGGTAAAATAGTTCTCACCTATTTTTAAACAAAGACTTACCGATTGTTACTTACAAGAATGGCGTGCAGATGTATCTAGTAATGGTGTGCTCAGACATCTATATTCATATGTAAAAGAACAGTTCTGTTATGAATTATATTTAGATAAGATTAATTGTAAGTCCGTTAGAAGCGCTCTTACACGCCTTCGAGTGTCCTCTCACAGACTTAGAATTGAGTCCGGAAGGTATGGTCGAGGCCGTGTAGAACGTCACGAAAGAACTTGTCAATTCTGTGATGCTAACGAGCTCGAAGACGAGTATCATTTTGTTTTAAAATGCAGTGCTTATGAAAATCTACGTAGCCAATATATTAAGCGTTATTTTTACATTCGGCCTAGTATGGCCAAATTTATAGAACTACTGCAATCTAAAAGCCATAAAGTACTTACAAACTTATGTTATTATTTTAAAAAGGCAAACATCAGACGAAATGATAACTCTAGAAATATTCAATAGTATTATGATGCTGTTTTAATTATATATACCTAGATGTTCTTTCTGTATATTATATAAATATTTTGTCAAACAAATTCGATTAAAAGCGAAGTTATAGTTTGTTCTCCGCTTAAATTTAGTACCCTTCATTTTTCATTTACAGAAGTAATTTAAAGATATGAATATATAATTGATAAATAGAGTTTTGTCAGTATATTTAATGTATTGCATTGTATGTATTAAATATCCCATTGCTCAGTATTGTATTGATTATTTTCTTTATGTGTGATTTTTTCCTAATTGTAAAATATGTGACCTAAAATTATATTTCAAAATGCTTGTTATAACGATGTACCTTTGTGTGTAAAAGTTATTAAATAAACTCTGTTCTGTTCCTAAATACCAAAAACTTTATTTCTTTAATTTACATATTTGATTTCATTGTCTTAATTCTTTTAATATTGTCCCAACGTTTATGTGACGTCAGCATTATTATCAGTCATTAAGATATAGCAATCTTTTGATGACAATAACAAAGCATTGTATCAAACAAAAATCAAGTTTATCTATCCCTAAAGTGAACAATTTGCAGACTGCTCAAATAAAATCAATAGGACTCATTTTAAATTAATAGAAATTTAGAAACACCTGACTGCATTTGTTTAAAAGCCACTTTTCCCTAGAGTGAATAGAATGACAAACCTATTTGTTTGTTTCACCGGAATAATTTCAAAAGTTGAATTTTTAGTGTAAAGGAACAAACAGCAAAGTAAGTTAAAGGAAAACATTGTTGATACAATCGTGATGGAACAGCATACGTCCTTTTGTCACACAACAATAACACATTTCATGTGGGGTTTTAAAGATAAGAAAATTCATAAGTGTTTATATTCTTAGAATATTTTCCCTAACAATTAAGCCAATTACAATAATCCAGAATTTTCAAAATATGTCGAAAAAAAATGTTTCCGACATTAAATGCACATTGTAAAATATAACACGACATTATGATTAAAAATCAATAATTATAATCGGAAACAAAATAAGATAGCCAACATATATATGTTATAAGATAAAATATTTTAGCTGGTTATATTGTCCAAAATACCGGTGAAAAGTTTTTATATAACTTAATTCGCTAACCAGATTCATATAAAAAACGACTTCATTATGCCGTATATATAGATAGATAGATTTATTTCGGCATAGGAAGCATATACATAGTTGACAACATAACATAGGATAAAATAATGAGCATTACTAAATACTATATCACATACGAGAAAGCTATGACATGCTCACCAACACCAAGGATAACACAAAAAAGGGCAAAAAAGCTCTTATTTCCATTGTGGTCCTTTGTATTTGCGGCATGACATAGATATGCTTTGATTGATTTAAAAATACAATGTATATTTGCTACAGACGTGTTTATAGATGATATAAACGTCACGATTTTCGAGTGAATACTAAGGAGACCAACTAACACGTTATTAAAAGCTTGAATATTGTTTAAGATAAAAGTAAATTCATTATGGTACATATGCAGTGAAAGCATTGTAACAATTGTTTTATACCATTTTAGATTTATAAAAAATGGCCCGTTCATTATTTATTGTAAATTGCATTACAATTTATGATTTATGATGCTTGTAAAAAGGTCACCTTTAGTTAAAGAAACAGCTTTAACAATTACAAAGATGTTCCAAACAAATATTAAATGAACGCTTCATGATTTTGCCTTTGAATCATTTTAGATTTCAGTGTTAAAGGACAGTTGCGTCGCGATGACGTGTTAGCTTTTTATATTGGTATACATTTGGTGTTAATAGAGTCGTACCATGTAAATTCTACACACGCATGTTGGGGATTTAAATTTTGATTTATTGAGCAAAAATGTGAAAAGAATAAAAAATGAGCTTTAATTTAACTTTTTATTAAATTTCATGAAATTTTTTTTTTAAATATATCAGTCTTTTTTTAAAATACTTTTTCCCTAAAAACAATCATAAAAAACCTGATTTTTTCTATCTTATTAAACTAAGTACATTGCATTCAAAATATTTACAGTAGATAATGATATATCATCACAGAACTATATATATGTAGTTTTAGAATTAAATTACTGTTGAGATTGCAAGAAATAATAACAAACTTTTTACAAGAAAAAATATTAATTGTAAAACGTGGAATGTTAATAAATGTGGTGAGTGTCTCACAATTCCTTGCTCTTTGACTTCCAAAGTCCCACAAGGGTGATGATAGCAATGGTTAATAGGCTCATTTTATCATATGAGCCGCGTCATGACAAAACCAACCCTATTACAAGTAGAGAAACTGATAGCAAACAGCATGGATCCTGATCAGACTGCGCGGATGCGCAGGCTGGTCTGGATCCATGCTGGTCGCAAACGCACTATGTTGGTTTTGTCATGACGCGGCTCATATTGTTTATTCAATTGTTATTCACTATCCGACTGACACTGAAAACTCATTTGCATTGACTGGCTTGGTGGAACTAACCTCTGCGTGTTACGGCACGGTGAACATGGAATAGACGGGCTCGGACATTCAATAGAATTAGGTTGAGCGTCCGACTCCTTTGCTTGAGCATCTAGTTGATATGCATGCCATTTATAAGCAAGACTGATAAATATGAATATAGCAACGGCAACAGCGGCACTTGCTATCAATATAGGTATTGGCAAAGGCTCCTCGTCTGAGTGCTCCGAAGCGGTTTGCTTTTGCGTTGCAGTAACGTCTTTGTTAGTTGTATTGTTTATAGATACATTTGCTTTTAGAATTTCATCTTTTACTTGTATCTTATCCGTTGCGTTTTTGTCATGAAGGTGATGTAAATTGTTTTGTATCGTTCCGCCTGATTTAAACTCTGATTTCCTTTGAAGACAAGAACATACAGCAATCATGAAAAGACATGGCAATATCACCCGGCTAGTCCCTATGGTCCATTCCATCCTTGTGCGGTATATAATATTGTGTCGAATTCAGTTTGTATTTCGGCCGCAAATATCATTGATATTCCATGTTTGTTTACACATTTTAATCATTTCATTTGTAATGTAGATAACTCACACATTATCACTCACACATTATCAGTCATTATAAATAATTTTCATTTTTTAGAATACTCTTCATTATTATATATAAACCATCACATATATTATGTTTTTAACATTTTTGTTCACTCTTTTACAACATTCTTCATATTAGTCGTTTAAATTATAAATGAACGAACAATAAAGCTTAACATGTTGTTATCAGCTGTCTGCAGGCTAAATTTGCTTCAAACAATTTATTCCGTTTATTCAAATTGTGTTATAAATTGGAGTATTTCAACTTTAAAAATGATACTATTTAAACAACCCACAGCAGAACCGTCAGATTATTCACAAATGTTGTTTTTAATTTAAACACGCGTTGACTTAAAGTCCATTGAGCAAAGTCTTTTAAGTTTTCTGCTTTTACTTGGTTAAGTTAGAATCACAAAGATGTAGCACAAACTCAACTAGTAATATTTGAAAACTAACTCCTTTGCTCTGCAACGCCATTTGTTTAAATGATCACAAAGCCAGAACTTTTAATATTTAATTACGTCATGCATTTATAACTTCACACGGTATTATATGTTACGCTTTCATTAATCCATGCCTTACAATCATGCACATTTATGATCGCATGCATGCATTGTCGGTTATTTGGAAATACCGCGTGTCTTTTTTATAATTATTTAAAAGCGTCTTTGACATGGGAAATGCACTACATAATAATAAAATGTCATTAATAAACAATAGAGACTATATCCACAATCCGTTTTTTTGATTGTTATCAACTTGTAAAAGATATTGTCGAGAGCTTGTTACAACTATTTATAATTACAAAACTTTGTAGCGGGAAGATTAATTAATAAAAAGTTATATTACTTTAGAAGATAAATGTGAACTTAAACAACGAATTTTAAATTGTAAACATGTAATTTGTAGAAGTAGTTTGTTTAACTACTTACAATAAAAACTTAGTCTGCGTAAAAATATATATATTAGGGAAACGAAAATAATAAGCTTAAGTTTTACTAACTGTTTTAGCTTCTTATAATTCAAGTAATATATGAATATAACACTCAGAATTTAAAGCAGGAATTTCTCATGTAATGGGCATGAGTCATGTGATATAGCCTTTTTTACTTTTGAATACCAGTATTGCACCTCTTTTGTTTTTGCCCTATGTGCGACACGCAATATTAGGGAGGAGGGTAAAACACAAAATATATACATGTTGAGTTGACAAGAATATAGATACAAACAAAATAGTGCTAACGCTATATGACATGTTATTTAAGCTACTTGAAGATGAGTTTTCAAATTTACACTATATGGAAACTTATATATTATTTACAAATGCCCTGCACTTGACTGAACACGAATATTAATTTTTAATAGTTTACGTCATGCTTTCAACTATAATCCATAAAGCACGACATGTTATCAACTGAATAGCAGTTACTATTTTACAACAGAAATTTAAATAAAATGTTACGTCCTTTATCAAAGGTCGATCTGACATAAAGAATTAATCAATTTTAAGGTGGTCTTCCTTTGTTAATGAAGGACATACATTACGTTTTTAAAACAATATTAATATGTGACATCGGTAGTGATTCTGACACATTATTGATGCGTTGATGTCTTTTACACAACAATGAAAAAAGTCTAAACTTTTTATTTTGATTACTTTCAAATGATTGTTCATATTCATAGCAATGGCTTAAAGTGCTGCAGGGTTGTTGGAGAAAGATTTTGTGTAGTTTACTGGAAACATACAGTACCACGTCTACGGCAAGGGCCTGGGGACATAATGCGTTGGCCACAGACTCCGGCAATCCAGCACACGTATTTCCATCGCTTGATTATTCTTATATGTATTGTTTCCCGAGGGATCATCCCATTTCAGAGTCTGTTAAACCTTTGAAATTAAAAGCCTTTTGACAGCAACGAAAACAAAAGCAAAACGTGACAATTGTAAACAAGATGTTTTTTTTATTTTCTTATTTATGGTCAGTGAATTTTAGCTAAGGCAATATTTTATTGTCCACGGCAGATATTCAGATACCAACAGCACAAACATGGCAACTCTTAACAGTTCTAACAAAAACACTTGCTACAACTTCTGTTGCAAATACTTATCAATTAATGTAGCAAACTCGCTAAAAACTCTTCGCTAGTCAGCTATATATTATTATTGTTTTTATGATATCTATATGTTTATGTAATGATAAATCTAGCTTGATTGATATGCTATCTGAATAATGAAAGCTGTTGTTTTTTTTATATACTAGTAAATCCATAAGGCAAACATTTGATAGTCAGTATAGTCTATTTCGTGTCTGGTATGATATAATTATGAGGGTCAATTTATGGTCGGCGAAGGCGAAATAAGCAGAAATATATATTTTATAATGGCCAATAAATGGAAAAACGATGTACCTCTGTTACAGCATTGTAATAAGCATATTATTTATTGGTAAATAACGCCTGATAAGGCAACTATTTGTGTAGAAATGTTAATGATAACAATTTATTTGGTTTTTAAGGTTTAAAGGTTACATCAGCAAATTTCATTTTTGGTACCGGTATTTTGTGTGTTGTATTAAAAAGGTTTGGTTTTAATGAAGATACGAATTTGTATGATTTAGGTTTCCAAAATTTGTTATCTGGCATGACATTAGTAGAGAAAGGGTTTTTAAACATATGACCTTTTTCTATTTGTTTTAACCACCGACGTTCCATAAGCTAGTTGCATAGGTTCCTTACATGAAACAGGCCAGAGTCCCTAGCGGGAGCTAACTTATAAACTTTTACATCATGAAACACATTTAACCCTAATGCATTCACTGTTCACCAACTTAAAACAATACATTTAATTTCAGTAAATAAAGTAAATAAACAGAAGTAAAAAACAACATTCGAGAACATAATTGTTTAGCAAGGTAAAGGAAGGGTAAGCTTTACTTCAGAAACCATTATTTATTTTTGTTACCAGATTGAACAATAATTAGCATATTGGGAAGTTCTGTATACTTGTTACCATAATGATAGTTAAGAAAGAATATAGCCTATTTTCTTTTGACTTGTTGAGTCGACAAATAGTTTGATAAAATATATTCTTGTTGTCGGTTTTGTAAGTATTTGAATGTGTCTGTATCTAGTTTGTTTCAAGCTAGTCATGCCTTGAATATCACAGCAATGTTTTGAGCTTAAGCTCTCTTCTAGAACAAAAAAAAGAGAAACACCTACACAAAAGTTCAATACTTGTATAATTATAATGATACTTTAACCAGCTTACTGAGGAGAAACTGCGTTGTTATAGATCTCTCTTTTAAAAAAATGAAATAGATAAAGTCGATTTTTGTATGTCACTTATACATATATACCATTTGATTTGTATTAATTGCTTATATAACAATGGGTCATATTATTTCCAAATAAATAAAGTTGTAAAATCTATTCCTTACATTATGATATTCCGAAAATGGCAATTCCATTTATGTTTTCGTTATAGTGTAACTGGATGCCTTATATAAAAATGAATGCCAATAAAATATGATGTATTTTCTCTGATGATGTCTGTAAATTAAAATAGTTGAACTAATTTACAGGACTCTCAGGAAAAGATATAACACATCTTGTTATTGGATCAATACAAATTTCAAAAGAAATTGTTTTCTTTTGAAAATACAATGTATACGTACATGCCTGAATGTGTGTTGAGACGTGTGTTGTTCGAGTATAAATCCTTTCAGAGGCTTTACGCGACTTTTGATAACAACGCACCAAAGCCGTCTTCTGAAAACAACTTCTGTTAAAGTTTCCTCACATTGTATGAAATCACACAATAAAAGCCAATACGTAGAAATATGTTGAATCAATCAAAATAGTCCTTTACTCCTTGACTTTGTGGCCAGTCGAGCGGATATGCGTTATAAATAATTAATCTGTTGTCATAAATTTCCAGTTTACTTTTAGTCCCATCCGACTTCACAAGCATTTTCCAAAGTATATAAAATAAGAAAAAAGCAAGTTCATCAAGGAAGGGCGGCATTCAATGAACGCAACCCTCACACGACACAGCAACACATGATCACCGGCAAGGAGCCCAGCAGGACACCAAGCAAAAACAGAACAGGGCACAACATCCGTTCAAGTATGACTACACACATACAGGGCACTACTAGTATGTCAGAGAATTGAAAACTCATTCTTGCAAATACATCATGAAAGGTCAAAATTCTACTATCCTCATTAATTTTATCTTAATATTGGATATATTTGTTTCATTATTCTTAAATAGGAAATAGAAAAAAGAAAACATTCAAGCATATCTAAAACAGTAAATTGAAATATTGCAGACTCGGTTTGATTGAGCCAATTCATTGACGGTAATGCAAGGTGCAAAATACCATCCACGCCACATAGCACCGACTTAAGCAGAATTTTACATAACCTTTTAAAAAGAAATATAACAACACAATTGTTTATATGCTTGAACATTTTGTGATTTGCTTATTCTACAAATCTCTTGAAGCTCTTTTTATAATTTACTTGAATTTGATATGTGTATAGAGAGTGTGGTTAAGTTGATTCGCGATACCGTACTAGACCTTTGCAATGATTTATGGTACGTCATACAAGTTGTTACAATCCTCAAAACAAGAACAGTTTATACTGTCCTCTGTCACAAAGAGTAAAAACGTCATAGCAAAAACGTAGAATGCCGACGAGATGATTGATTTATAACTTCTTGATCGGATAAAGCACTCAAGCTCGAAGATCTTAAATTATCTAAGCCACATGGTGGTGACAGAAATATCTGTGGCGGGGTGTGTAAAAGGTTTCTTCTAGCTCCAAGTAAATCACTATCTGAATGATACAGGTAACTTGACTGCATTTGCTTGCTAGGCGGAAGAAGCCTCTGTGTATAACGGAGTGGCGAGCACGGAATGCATGGGCTTGGACTATGCACTGAACCAAGTTGAGCCGCAAACTCCTTTGCTTCAGCATCAAGTTCGATAGTATGCCATTTATATGCCACACAAATAAAAATAAATATTGCAATTGCAACTGCTGGGCTTGCTACCATTATTGGAATAGGCATGAGGTCCCTATTTGTGAGTTCTGATGCGGTTTGTTTTTCTGTTCCCGTTAATTCTTTTGTATTGACTTTGTTTAAAGATGTGTTTGTCTTTAGTGTGTCATTGATCAGAAGTGGCTCTTTTGCTGCTGAAGTTCCAAAAGGCACATTGGGCTCACTTAGAGTTACATTTAAGATATCTGCATTCTTTCTGTCAGCTTTGTGTTCTACCTTCTCATCAAAACACAGACATACTGTTATAAGTAGGTAACACATCAGCAAAACATGACATTTCATAATATTGCAAATCATCTTAAACGTACCCAAACTTTCACAAGGTAACAGAGATTATTTCATATATTCGATCATCTTTATTGTTTATCATAAAGTTTGTAGATCATCACTAATCACTTATAGGATATGCTCGCGTTATCAAATACCTTACGTGATATAGTTTATGCAAACCAATTCATGTCAAATTCTGTTACAACACGTTTCAGATGATCTTTGTAAAGTTTTATCTTTCTAAAATTGTTGGACACGAACGCACTGTTGATCTAGTTCTACCGGTAACGTAACATATGAACTATCCTCACTAATATTCTGTTAATCTATATCACGCCTCCATTTACCTTAAGTGTCGTATCTGTAATGTCGTTATTTAATCTAAATTAGGTCATATAAAATCAGTTAGGAAGATATTTTAATAATTAAAAAATTAAATGTAAAATAATCCAAAAGAAATATTACTAAAATGCCACATTAAAACTTTTTATCCAAATCATTGTTATCATTTTTACAAATATCTATTTGTCTTTTAGCACAGCAGGTCATATATCTCACTGATAGACTTCCTGTATACAGGTTAATTATAAATGTAACCGTCTGAAACATGATAACCTTTATGACGTACTTAAACAACCATCCCCCAACAACAAAATATTACATGTATTTTCCCTTACCGTGTGTATCAACTTACACACACAAAAATATTTTCTTTGTCGTAAAATACTTTTATATGTACATGAATACACCAGCAGAAGTTGCATAAAAACTGCACCTAATGTTTAAATTGATAACTAAAACGTTTAACCATGAATGAACACATTTGAATCAAACGGAAAATATTTAAAACTAATAAAAGGATTTTACTGATTGCCGTGTGCTTCACGAAGCAACAAATCATGCATATATGTATTAACTCATACGATTTAACATTGACAAGCTTTAGATGTTACATCACATTTCAGTTTATACCAGTCGGTGCTAGGGGCGTTGACGTATATTGCCTCCATGAACAAAGCTCTATTAAGCCGAGTTTTGTACACTTTGTTTTTGTCGAGTGTTCTTAAAAGTTAACATTTTTTACTTTAATGAAAAGTTGCTCGTTCATTTGATCTTTTCGCGAGAAATATGGTTTAAAGTAGAGATGAATTGTTTCATAACTTTCTTCTGTAATAATCAATTTTCAAATATTTGTTCCTTTAAAACAAAATCTTTGAATATACTTCTAGTACAGACTAAATTCTCAGCTTTCAATGCTATATCTGATTTGTTGCTGAATACATTGCAAGTGTTATGTTGCTATCCTGTTATAGAAGTTCTCAAAATGCAAATGTAGATGTATTCTCGTCAAATATTTGATACATTTCTAATATCATGTTGTCACAGTTGTTAATTATAACTGATTGAATACGATATTTCGACACCCGTTTCTAGTAGCAGTAACACTCGTGTATAAAGTAGAAGTAATTCAATAGTAACATATCGTATTGTCTACCACTCGATATTCATACATCCGTATTTAGCTGAAAAGACAATAATCGTTTTACTAATTTGTATAGCATATGGAAAAAAATAACAAAAAAGGTGCGTTTGTGTGATAATCTTTCGCTTGATTATGTGTTGTTATTTGCTATATTTTTAGATATTATATCATATGCGATTGATAATATAGCTTAAATTTTTAACAACCATGAAGGCATTCCAGACATTGGTAGAGACTTTTACTTAATAAGAATGATATAACGCTGAAAAGTAACAACACACTATTGGCACGTAGAAATAAGAAATGTAATTATATTCTTTGACGCGGCTATACTTAGATTGTTAGGTTTATGGTTGTTTTTTTGTTGTTTTTTTTTTTTTTTTTTTTGGCGAGTGTGGGGGTGGGGGCATTTCTTGTTCTTGTTGTTGTTTTTTTTTATAACGTATTTTGCATCATTCTGATGCTATTCAAATATTGTCTAAGAGGCCTTTGATTAAATTAGATTTATGTTTTCTGAATCAGCATAAACAATTATAAATACTAAACAGCATTCATATCCAGTCTTTTCGAGGTGTGGTGTCTCTTCACGTCGTATGTTTACTGTCAACATAGCTATCTTTGGTATAACAGAACTTCCAGTATAAACCAATCATTTTGAAAATAATTTATTATCATAAGTATTAGTTCCATATTTTCAAGCAATATTATGGTAACAATTTCTCACAATAAATAGGAACGCATCTATAAATTGATAGTATAAGTAAATCTTTGTTAAATTCTAATTTTGTAGGAATTTTTCAAAACATGAAGTTGGTACAAAATTCGCCAAACATTTTGAGTTAACTTAAATTTTATCCACTTGCCTTTCACTGCTGTAGGTTCGATCTGCGCAAGCGTCTACGAATCCTTTCATGCGAGAAAGTCATCCAGATAGCTTACCGAACGTCGGTGGTACTATTTAGGTGCCCGTATGTGCTAAACATAAATTGTCAAAGGGACACATGATGTCATCCTCCACCATTAAAGATGGATGTTGCCATATGACATATAAGCCGCGTCATGACAAAACCAACATAATGGGTTTGCGACCAGCATGGATCCAGACCAGCCTGCGCATCCGCGCAGTCTGATCAGGATCCATGCTGTTCGCTATCAGTTTCTCTACTTGTTATACGGTTTGTAAGCGAACAACATGGATCCTGATCAGACTGCGCGGATGCGCAGGCTGGTCTGGATCCATGCTGGTCGCATACGTACTATGTTGGTTTTTTGTCATGACGTGGCTCATATACTGCGTTGATGTGACGTAAACGTTAACAAAGAAATCTAATATTTCATACATATGAGATTTTGCTTCCGTTCTTATCTTTTTTTCTTGAATAGGATTTGATTTTATCTATAATTGTTTATAATTTTATATGCTTAATATGTATAGCATTTCCTAAAATAACTCACTAAGTAGCAAGGACGCGATAACTTTTCAATATTCATATATTCCAAACAATAAGACAATTTTATTCAATATTAAAGAAGTAATTAACAAGATAAAATCTCATATTGAAAACATCTCGTTTTTCGAGCTATATCAAAACATGGTCACATGTTTACATATACTTTATATTTGTATTAGAATGACAAGAAAAATAATACAATCCCATTAAGACAGCTAGAAACTTCCCGTGTTTGGGGTAGGAATTCTTGAGGCAACAATATAGCGTAGGGTCTGGAAATATTCATCTGGTGACTACAATCTCCTTCGCAACATGGTTTCTAGATTTAATTGGACTGAATGCTTTGATTTCAATATCGACAAATATGCCTCAAATATAACAGAAGCACTATTCTCTATGTGTGACACATGCATTCCGAACAAAATAGTTACAATTAGAACATCAGAGCCAGCATGGTTTCATAATGATATCAGAAAATCAGTAAGGCATAGAAAAATTGCATATGACCGAGCAAAGCGAACAAATTTAACCGAACATTGATCAATATATAAACAACAACGTAATAAAACTATCCAACTTATCCGACAAGCAAAGCAGACTCATCTCAATAAACTTGCAGATTCCTTAAAAAACACTTATGAATTAGACAAAAATTTCTGGCAAACTATAAAACAGTTCATTAAGCCGAATAACACGAATACAGGTATTCCTACACTCAAAGACGCATCACATATATATGAAACCAACACGGAAAAAGCCAATGCACTCAATAACTTCTTTCAAGCACAAACCAAACTTAGTGAAGATAATAAACAGTTACCTAATACATTTCAAAACGCCGACTCGCCACAATTAAGCAACATCAACATAACGCCGTCTGAAGTTACTGATGCTCTCCGTCTTCTCAAAATAGGTAAAGCTACAGGTCCAGATGCTATAAATAACATTGTCCTTCGTGAAGCAGCTGTTGAACTGTCAGTCCCACTATGCACCCTTTTCAATTTCTCCTTAAGTAAAGGCAAAATCCCAACACAATGGAAACTTGCACATGTTTGTCCAGTGTACAAAAAAATGACCCTCAAGATGTGTGTAATTATAGACCTATCTCTCTTCTCAGTGCTCTCAGCAAAGCTCTTGAACGCATCATACATAAGCATATCTTCAACTTTTACAAGGATCTAAACTTTTTCTGCCCTTTCCAGTCAGGTTTTATTCCTAAAGACTCAACTGTTAATCAACTAACGTCTATATATCACTCTTTCTGTGAAGCTTTAGATGAAGGCAAGGAAGTTTGAGGAGCTGTATTCTGCGACATATCCAAAGCCTTTGACAGAGTCTGGCATCGTGGTCTTCTTTACAAACTCCGAGTAAGTGGTATTTCAGGTAAATTATTGGCATGGTTCCAGGACTATCTATCGGGTAGAAAACAGTCTGTTGTTCTGTCTGGTGTACATTCTGATACTGTCGAAATTTCTGCGGGAGTTCCCCAAGGATCCATACTCGGGCCTCTCCTGTTTCTAGTCTATATCAATGACATAGTTTCCGATATATCATCTCCAATCCGACTATTTGCCGATGACACTACACTTTATATTATTGTTGAAAACCCTCTCGATGCTGCTAATGAACTAAATGCAAATTTGCGTAAAATCTCCTCTTGGGCTGATCAGTGGCTGGTAACATTTAATCCGTCAAAAACGGAATCCCTGATTATTTCACGAAAGATATTTAAACCCGCACACCCCCCCAATTGTTTTATACAACACACAAATAATGAATGTTACAAATCACCAGCATCTTGGAATTACTTTTTTAATGATGGCTCATGGAGTACCCATATAATGGATATAAAACACAAAGCTTGGCAAAGAGTTAACGTTTTAAGATCATTCGAATTTACTCTTGATCGAAAATCACTTGAAATTGTTTATATGTCCTTCATTCGCCCGATTCTTGAAAACGCGGATGTATTGTGGTTGCTAAAGCTAAGGAACTTAAGAGCATACAAATAGAGGCAGCAAGAATTATCACAGGAGCAACAAAACTGGTTTCATTCGAAAAAATCTTCTCTTGAACCTCTAAGAGATCGAAAACTGAAACATTAACTTATTTTTCTTTATAAAATGATACATTTAGAAACACCCCCTTTTCTATCGGACCTCATCCCACCTGTTGTTGGAAACACTACCTCTTAAAGCCTTTGGAACTCGGATCATTTGCGAAAAATACATTGCAATACACAGCTTTTTTTCTAAATCTTTTTTACCGTCAACTATCTCTTCTTGGAACTCTCCTCCGTCTGACATACAAAATGCCACGTCTGTATCGGCCTTTAAACAAGCTCTGAACAAGAACATATCAAAAACACCCTCCTTCTACTATATAGGTAATAGGGAGTTAGCTATTCAACACGCACGCCTTCGCATGCATTGTAGCTCACTAAAGGAACATCTTTACTCAAAAAACATTATAGACTCAGCAGCGTGTGCTTGTGGCGGAGTTGAGGATACAGATCATTTTCTCTTACACTGTCCGATTTATACAAACCAAAGAGCGGATCTTCTCAGTAATATTTCACCAATTTACTCAGTTAATTTGGATATCCTTCTTTTTGGCAATGAATCCTTGGACAATGACACTAACTCATTCATTTTCACACAGGTACAAAATTACATTTCTCACACAGGTCGTTTCAAGTGATAAAAATCCCACTTAGACATGGACTTGACCCTTGACCCTTTCATAAACTATTCTTTCTTTCTTCCATAAGTTCTTTGCTAAATATTAATTTCTGAACTGTATACTCCCCTGACACTTTTAAGTTTCAATTACACTCTACCAACTCACAATTTATTTTTTATTTATAAATCTTTTTTCTCTGTAGTTTTCTCAAAAATATTATTACATATAGATTATTACACCATCATGGCAGCTTAGCACGATAGTCAGAAGCGAGGCTTAGCACAAGCTTTTAGCTTTCTCCTCTATTCTGATAGTTTACATGTTTAGTACACCTAATAATTTCTGTATACATTTTAGTTTAGTTTTAATGTAAAATCGCTCTGTAATTATTCTTGTGTACTTTATATGATATATTATGTAATCAATTTATTGAAAATAAATATTGTTTAAACCAAGATTTCTCATATCTGTGAAGATATTATCAGTCTTACTTATTAAATAAAAATTTGAATATATTAAGAGCGCTTTTTCGCGTAAATCAGTCAGGAAGTAAAAAAGAATACATGTTATTAGCAGCATGAAAACAATGCAAATAGAAGCTAAATAGTTATTCAATTGCATTTAGAACGACGAATTCAGATGTTCCGTAAAAAATTCAGTCGCACAGTTTTAGTCAGCACCATCTCCTATGAAATATATTTTTTTCAGAACCTCTATCTTATGAATTCAAGTTACAGAAACAAATGTTAGTTCTGGAGTGATGTTCTATTGATGCATGAACAATACCAAAG
>NW_026863491.1:0-46246 GCF_026571515.1 Ruditapes philippinarum
CTCTGCAGCAATGAGACTTTTACGCTGGAACAATGAGACTATACGCTGGAACAATGAAACTATACGCTGTTAACAATGAGTCAATACGCTGCAGCAATGAGACTATACGCTGGAACAATGAGACAATACGCTGCAGCAATGAGACAATACGCTGCAGCAATGAGACTTTTACGCTGGAACAATGAGACTATACGCTGGAACAATGAAACTATACGCTGTTAACAATGAGTCAATACGCTGCAGCAATGAGACAATACGCTGCAGCAATGAGACAATACGAGGGAACAAATAGACAATACGCTAGAACAAATAGACAATATGCTGGAGCAATGAGACAATACGGTGGAGCAATGAGACAATACGCTGGAGCAATGAAAGTTTACGCTGGAACAATGAAATTATACGCTGGAACAATGAGACAATACGCTGGAACAATGAAACTATACGCTGGAAAAATGAGACAATACGCTTGAACAATGAGACTATTCACTGGAACAATGAAACTATACCCTGGAAAAATGACACTATACGATGGAACAATGAGACTATACGCTGGAGCAATGAAACTATACGCTTGAGTAATGAGACAATACGCTGGAGCAATGAGATTATACGCTGGAGCAATCGAACTTTACGCTGGAACAATGAAACTATACGCTGGAGCAATAAGACTATACGCTGGGGGCAATGAGACAATACGATGCAGCAATGAGACTATGCGCTGGAACAATGTGACAATACCCTGGAGCAATAAGACTATACGCTGGAGCAATGAGACTATACGATGCAGCAATGAGACTATACGCTGGTGCAATAAAACAAAGAAAACAAGACTGTAAGACTGTACGCTGGAACAATGAGACTATACATGTATGCTGAAACAATGATACTATACGCTGTATTTCTTAAAAATTCTGTACATTTAGTCTCCAACTTTATTTGTCATCCAATGGAAACGCTGTATTTCTTCAAAATAATGAGTGTTCATTTTCATAGAAGAACAAAAGTCGATACTATATCAATTAGTGTCCAGCTTTATTTGTCATCCAATGAAAACGCTGTATTTCTTCAAAATTCTGAAGAACAAAAACCGATACTACATTGTATATCGAATTTCGTTCATAGTCGACTTCTATTTTTCGGCGTAGCTGTATTAAAATGGATTTTGACCTAGATTTGTAACAAATGAAATTGTTAGTTACAAAATCTTCAGCTAAAAGAGGGTGTTTTTCATTGGTGGAAACACTGGCTGTTATGAAATTTAAGGACAAATTCGTAATCTTTAGTTTACTTGTCTCTAAGAATAAAGTTGTATTAAAAATATTTATACAATCGTAAACTAAATATCACAACGTTATGACCAAAACAAAGATATATCAAAATACAAAAATATACAGTACATATGATTTCATGTACAATTTATTTTGTTGATAATATTAACAACAAACCCAACTTTTTGTTTTTCAGCCTTTTCTTAAACATTCGATTACTACTCACTCGTACTTTATTTGCCGTAGCTTTCCTGTTTTCTATGAAAATGAACGATATTTTTGATCAACAAAAAGATTCTCCAGAGCTGATATGAATTGCGAAAATTAATATATTTAAAATGCAACATTATCATAAAGAATCGCAAAACTTTAAGTATTATTTTTTTGTGCGTAATAATAACAAATTAATTTATTCATAATTATTCGGCGTTTGTTTACACCGGTAGGTAAATTTACCGAAATACACCCCAATTGACTACCTCAATCTGAAACTGTCTCACTTGATAATCAGTGTCATTGATGGGTTATACAAAATTGAGTTTAGTACTTATTATAAGATAAATAGATATATTTCTGTATATATGGAACAACATTTATATTTTACATTCCACATTTAAAGTACATTGTAAAATATAACCTGTGTAGGTGTACGACACGTAGCCATGCCAGAAGGCTTAACTAGTACCTCCACCTCATACCCCTAGTATATACAAAATACTAGTCAAGCTGTGCAATTTTTAATAGAAATCCTTTTTTTATAAAATACATAATTATAACTTTTACTAGTAAGGTTATGTTTAACTTTTGATTTAAGTCTTCAATTATTCATTTTCATTGCCAGATAGATAAGAAGGCATTATAAATAGTATAGTTCAGAGTTGATATGTTCCATTGATTGTTTATTACAGTTTGTATTCTTTCATAAATAAAAGATATAAACAACAAAAGATTTTGGTGTTATTATCATGACCTAATAATTGCAGCATTTTATGCACAGAAGTGCTTTTACAAAATGAAGGTCAGATACATATAAGTTAATATTATTTAACAATAAAATTCAAGTTGTCAGCTGATTGTGGCCTTTGCAGTCTCTAAATTTGGTAGTGTGGTTGGTTATTATCTGGTATTGACTTTGAAACCAGTAGTCAAAAGTCACGGTGACAAAAAAGCTTCTAGCATCTATAAAAACATGACTAATTTGTTGACATTGTAGGAGCATACATGTTTCAGCTAAGTTTAGACAACTGTCATAGATTATACTAGTAACCACCAAATATATTTCAATTTAGACATTTATATTGTTATAAAGTATAAATATCATTAATTTTGAAAATATTCTAAAGCTATGAGACATTTTGCACTGAATTTACGCCGATTATCTTTTTTAAAGATATTTCTTGTTCATAGTACTTCATAAAACCGCAAAGTGACGTAATAAAGTAATTAATAATGAAGCTAAATAAAGCTTGACACTAAGTATGTAAGTATTCATCCTAAGCTGTTCTACAGAAATTAGAAACATTCTCTCTCCTGTCGCTATCGCTCCCGTCGAAGTTTCTAATTTCTGTAGAACAGTTCGGATGAACACTTAAATATACGTATCATAGAAGAACAAAAGTCGATACTATATCGAATTCAATTAATTGCGTTAGTGTCCAGCTTTATTTGTCATCCGATGAAAACGCTGTATTTCTTAAAAATTATGTGTGTTAATTTTCATAGAAGAAAAAAAGTCGATACTATATTGAAATCCGTTCATAGTCGCCTTCTATTTTTCATAGTGCTTCATAGTACCGCGTAGTGACGTAATCAAGGGCCAAATAAAGCTTGACACTAAATATGTTAGTGTTCATCCTTAGCTGTTCTACAGAAATTAGAAACATTCTCCTGTCGCTATCGCTCCCGTCGAAGTTTCTAATTTCTGTAGAACAGCACGGATGAACACTAACATATACATAGTACTTCATAGAACCGCGTTCATAAAATAGTTGTGACGTAATTGATTAAGTGAATATTATGAAGCCAAATAAGACACTAAGTATGTTAGTATTCATCCGCTTTTGTCCGCCCCGTCATTTTCACTTGTCATTTTTGTACGGGAGGGCTTTTGTCCGGAGTGGGTTCATCCGTAGCTATTCTCCTGTCGCTATCTCTGCCGTCTAAGTTCTCTGTAGAACAGCACAGATAAACACTAACATGTACTTGGGTCACAGTTATCTCATGGAAATTGGAAAAGTTTACTTCTATGCATATTTAATAACTGTAATTAAGTAATATTTTGATGATTCTTTTTTCAAGGAGGGTATATTTAACACATATTTAGTGGTGTTTAACCTATATCTATTATCGAGGTTAATTAATAGAACGGTTGCTTGACAGTCCTAGAAAAATCAAATGGATTTGAGTGTGTTTCAGGACAGGTAAAACACGCGCATGTTTTTATATGAAATATGAGATGTACTTGATATTAAATCTTAATATTATTGAAATGAATAATTATAGATTTCTATTTTTGTAAAGGAATAATAACGTTCTTCTGCAAGTTTAGCCCACTAAAGTTCTTTCTGGGGCAGCACTAAATTTATAAAATGGTTAAAGCGGGTTTGACAGATCCATCCCCCGTGTATCCTCCATAGGAACTCGGGAACAGGACCGTATTTTGCGGCACATACCGGCTTTACCTTTTCATATTACCGGAGTGGGTGGTGTTTAAATATAAACTCTCAATTTAATGTAATCTGCTAGTTTAAAAAGTGGGTCAAAATTTCGCTTCATGTATATTGTAAAAAGAAAAATTGTCATGTTTATTATACCGTTAGATTTGGCCACTTTTTAAAGCAGCACGCTTCAGATTTATCCTAATTTTTATGAAATTTTGAAAATGTATTTAAAAGTAAAAGAAAGAAAGTAATTTACACATTGCAAACGGCACTTACAATCCAGGTAAATTACCAAAAAAGGTCAAAATATACATAAATACCTCTTATTTTTCTTCAGATCGTAATACATTCTAAAGATTGAATTTCTCGAAATATTTTGACTCATCTGGAGGCGTGCAGCTTTAAGTAGCAAATCTTGTTATATTGATATAATATTGTACATATTTTTCGGCTCGGATACGGTATTTCGGTCTAAACTATAACCTACGCTAAGAAACTAAACATGTACACAAGTAGTAATGTAATGCTGGGGGTTGTTGACCAGTTTATTTCCAATATATCAAGTAAAAGTCCACCTTAAATAAGTGAATTCATAGATTCAATATGACAAACAATACATTATTTCTATATTTATTACACATGTGTATGGTTGTAGAAACCGAAAGTACGAAATGCCAAGTCGGATTTGTTTAAAATTATACATCAGTGGGCATATTTAAACTAAAAGTGGTTGTCAGACATATTTTCAATCATAATAGTACCGAGACAGACTTTATTTTCCTTTCATTCGTTTTACATTATTGAATATTACATTCCCTGTTTCTAACCAAGAGAACTACTTTCACTCCGTATTTACTCCAAGGTTATTATAGATAATAGTCGAGGACGTTCCGATTGGGAAATATGAGCCCGTTACCGAGTTCCTAAGTATCCTTGGTATACCCTGAAACACCCGGGAATTGTATTATTGTACCCGAAATACTTTTGGTACCCGCGGAATTACATGTACAAAAAGACCCCCGGATTTTCTTCCCGCTGTCATTTTTAGCTCGGTATTCACCAAATATAAACAATTTCTTGAAAAATTCTAGATATAATCTGAGAATAATAATGTGTAACTTTCTGTCCCAGATATAATCGACTTGTTTGCACATCAAATTTATGTGATCCGAACAACAACAACAACAACAACAACAACAACAAAATTACATATAAAATAAAGTGGACTGACTAATACATGTATATATTCTTATTTTATGGCTTTCGGACTAACACCGCTGGACAGACGGATAGTCAGGCGGAAAATTGGTGGACAGTCAGGAGAAAAATTGGTGGACAGGCGGACAGTCAGGCGGGAAATTGGTGAATGTTAGTGGACAGGCGGACAGTTAGGCGGGAAATTGATGGATAGGCGGACAGTCAGGCGAGAAAATGGTAAATGTAAGTGGACAGGCGGACAGTTAGGCGGAAAATTGATGGACAGGCGGACAGTCAGGCGGGAAATTGGTGAATGTTAGTGGACAGGCGGACAGTTAGGCGGAAAATTGATGGACAGGCGGACAGTTAGGCGGAAAATTGGTGAACGTCGGTGGACAGGCGGACAGTAAGGCGGAAAAATGGTGAACGTTAATGGACAGGCGGACAGTAAGGCGGAAAATTGTTGAACATGCGGACGATCAGGCCGGAATTGGTGAACGTCGGTGGACAAGCGGAAAATTGATGGACAGGCGGACAGGTAGGCGGAAAATTTGGTGAACGTCGGTAGACAGGCATACATTTAGGCGGAAAAATTGGTTAACGTCGGTGGACAGGCGGACAGTTAGGCGGAAAATTGTTGGACATGCGGACGGTCAGGCGGAAAATTCGTGAACGTCGGTGGACAGGCGGACAGTTAGGCGGGAAATTGTTGGACAGGCATACAGTTAGACGGAAAAAATTGGTGAACGTCGGTGGACAGGCGGACAGTTAGGCGGAACATTGTTGGACATGCGGACGGTCAGGCGGAAATTGGTGAACGTCGGTGGACAGGCGGACAGTTAGGCTGGAAATTGATGGACAGGCGGACAGTCTGGCGGAAGACTGCTGGACAGGCGGACTGTAAGGCGGAAAATTTGTGGACAGGCGGACAATCAGGCGGAAAATTGGTGAATGTCGGTGGACAGGTGGACAGTTAGGCGGAAAATTGATGGACAGGTGGGAAATTGGTGAACGTCGATGGACAGGCGGACAGTTAGGCGGAAAATTGGTGAATGTTAATGGACAGGCGGACAGTCGGACGGAAAATTGGTGAATGTTGGTTTGCAGGCAGGGTAGTTATAAACAATCTCTACTCCGGGCAATTCTACATTTGTCGATAAGTGATTTCAACTAAACTTTCACAAAATGATTGCCATCAACTGTCATGGATTTGACACTTTCTTTTCTTTATCTCATTTTGGCAGAATGTCTGGTTTTGTGAGAATTTCCTATCACTTGTTAATTATGAAATGATATTTAAAAAGAACCGTTTTCTATTTCAGATACAATTTCTTGACATTGTTACACCACTTACGTTTTATTGGGACAAGTTTGAAGGATTTCTAGTATTTGAAGTTTAAACAAAAACACTAAACAATGGCCATGAACAAAGATTTACAGAAGGAACGTATGTCTGCCACCTTTAATACAGAAACACTTACAGAGTTGCTGTATCATGGTAGAGAAATGATGGAACGTAGACGTTATTTGCGTAAGTCACACATTCTGCCTGTTTTATACATTACTATGTTGTCATTGCCTTTGGGAGATTGTATCCGAATGCTTACCTCAGTAGGAAGGAGAACATCGGATTTCATATGGAGGGTAATCTGGTTAGATTCTCGGATGATGTGAAATGTTCTTCATGACAATTGATCTCGGACATTGAGACTCATGGTCTTTTGTCTCACATTGCTGAATCATCTGTCAATAGTGGAAGGTCACTTGCGGAGAAATTGGAAATTACTGGTTACTTAGCCAGGAAAGGCAGTTAAGTGGACCGCCTGCCAAATTACTAGTACATGTAGTATGACAAAAATTGTGTTGAAATCGGTGTAACAAACGAACAAATCTTGATGGAATATCCTGTCTCCGAATTTATCATTTTTACGAAAGTTTAGATGTAATACTAATGTTTAGTGAAAAAGCGCAAAATTGTTTTAAGCCGATTTTAATCTGATTGCTAAAAATATTTATATACATATACTCACACTGTTATAATGGGAGGCAGCTTTGAAATATTACCATGTATTTTGTAGTAAGCCAGTCAGCAAAATTTATTAAGCAACGTCATTATATATAGTTTTAATATCAACTGCTCTATACGGGGTATAACGGAATATGGCATTTTTTTAAACGTTTATCCTGATTAATTTCCATGCGTATGCTTATCTCGCAGTGGCGAATCCATCGCAACTTTTCGGCCGTTTCCATAATGCAATCAATTGAAACTGAACACTACCTTTAACTAGTTTGTTCAAAATATAGAACACAAAAATGATAATTATCTAATAAAACAATATATTTATAGTATATTACATCATCATAGTATTGATCGCGTGTACTAGTTAATACTTTCGGTAATGTGACATAGATTTCGATTTGTAAGTAATAAGGGAAGTAACTTAGTAATATATGTTTTGTCAATATGTCTAATGTATTCCGGTATTCATTGCACAAGAGGGAATTGCCAGTGCACTGCCCAGGGGGATTTTTTTCACCTTTGCTCTCGTAGAAATATGAAGTTACTGTGAAAATTTAGATAATACAAAATTGTTTCCAAAATAAAGATGATCACTTAAGTTAAACAAAGAATCCTCTTTGCGCTGTAAAGCAAACATTGTCAATTGTAAGTTAATTTCTTTTTTTATCAGACAAGATCGCGTTGGGAGACAAGTACTTACATTCATTTAAGCCATGGTGCAACCGAGATCGAAACGAACTATATGACATTGGTATCAAAACCCATGTATACATAATGAAACTTAAACGTGATCTGGAACTAACTGACTATCGGGAGCAGTTCTACTTTACTGAGTAAGTACCTTGTAATTTAAATGTGAACAGGGACCAGAAAACAGTCAAACTCCGTTTGTTTTGAACTCGGATCCAAAGAAAATTTAAAAAAAAGAGATGGGTTTAATTTTAAGAGCGAACAAAATTGTTAAGTATAAATAAGATGTCCTTTAAACGGGAGACTTTTTAAATTGGTTGTATATTCAAAACGTATTTTATCCTGTAAGTCAATGCTCTACATCAAATATTTTTTCAGTCATCATTTGCACAAATATTTGGTTACATAATGTTGGGGGGCGTCCGTGGTCGAGTGGTTAAGGTCGTTGACTTCAAACCACTTGCCCCTCACTGTGTCGATGTGACGTAAAACCCAATAAAAAAATAAAATAAAATGTTGGTTTTGATTGTATTCAGCTGAAGAGATCTTTGTTCTTACCTGTGATTCTTGTGCCTTTTTTATTCTATTTGAGGTTTTGTTTACGCAGATTTTGTAGACTGAAAAAATGCATTTTTCTTCCATATCTACAGAATCAGTCTAATTTAAACTGAATGAACATTATTTGCTTTAAAATACTTCTCCAGATGTACAAAAGTAAAACGTTATGTACGTTGTCATTTTTACGGTAAAAACTCAATTCTTCTATCAATGTTTGATGGACATTCCCCCTATATAATCCTAGCTGTGGAAACTCTATTTTTGCTGTAATTGATAACAAAAATATATAGGCTCGAACCCGTAGGACCAGTGCAAATTTGTTGAAGAGATCGGTAGCGAGGACCAACCGCGGTTTTTTTTCATATATAAAAGATCATACATTTAGATGTGAAGGTTATCCTGGTTATATACTTGTTTATTATATACTTATAAATGAAATATAGAGAAATATTAATGAAATGAAATGCGTATTTTCATTTTCCGTATTTTCACTGTAAAAATTTATTTTTCACTGCAGTGAAACATATTTTCCGTATTTTCACTGGTGTCTTGCCGGACTACTTTCTTTTAAATTCTGCCAGTACACAAAATATAAGGGAAAGTCTTTCAAATTTTATCGCAAAAAAAAGAGAAAATTGTATATAATAAACAGAAAATTCAAGTTTTTTCTTTAAATACATGATTTATTTTCATCTTGTGGCATGAAAATTACCATATTTCACTCGTGGCTACCGCCACTCATGAAATATTTATTTTCATACCACTCGATGAAAATAAATGATGTATTTATAGAAAAAACTTGAATATCCTCTATTTATTATGGTATAAAATGATACAAATCACTTAGCCCAGTAACACCGCACTTTGGAGTCTAACGCACTTTGGGGTCCAACTCCATCCTTCGTGTAACAGTTCCTGTCCCGTGCGAAGTGGGTTCAAGTTCGAGGGTGCGATTTTTAATTATACTGTTCTGTGCCGTGCTGTGTTGTGCTGTGCTGTAGTGTGCTGTGCTGTACTGAGCTGTACTGTACTGTACTGTGCTGTGCTGTGCTGTACTGTACTGTACTGTTTTGTACTATACTGAGCTGTATTGTACTATACTGTACTGTGTTGCACTGTACGGTGCTGAACAGTACTGTGCTGTGCTGTACTGAGCTGTGTTGCTTTGTGCTATACTGTACAGTACAATACTGTGCTGAACTGTGCTGTACTGTACTGAGCTGTACTGTACTGTTACTGAACTGAGCTGTACTGTACTGAGTTGTGTGCATAGCTGTGCTGTACTGTACTGTAATGTGCTGTGCTGTACTGTATTAAACTGTGCTGTACTGAGCTGTACTGTACTGTACTAAACTGTACTGTACTGAGCTGTACTGTGCTGTACTGTACTGTACTGAGCTGTACTGAACTGTACTGTACTGAGCTGTTTTTATTGTATAATTGTGAACTCAAGGTCAGGATACTATGGATCCTTATTTGTGAACAAACTACAGATCCTTATCTTGATTTATAATTCGAAACACTGAGCCACCTATGATTTGGTTCTGGCTACTGTATATCTTGATCTTTTTCACTAATTTGTGTACACAGGGTAGATTACGTCCACGATACTGATAATTCTGATCTTCCGTGAATATAAGACAAAGATAATGTAGATCCTAATCTTTACTGAAATACCGAACATTGCTTAATATAGAAGATGACATTGCATACATTTGTAATGCTCCAGACCACGTTTTTAGAAGAATAAAATATACAGAGATTTTGATGAGTTAAGACTTGGGTAGAATCAGGTTGTATAAGATCACAGCGTTTTACCCCTATGCACTGGTCCTCCTTTCCTTAAATTACTTATTTGTAAACACTGAAACATGACACTGTATATCTTAATATGTTTTATGTGAATACAAGGCTAGGATTTTATACTTATGAATAGGGGGCCAAGGTTCTATAAATTAAGTATTTATGAAAATGGCGCCAGATTCTATAAAAACATACATTTAACATTGTTGCAATGGACCACTTTCTAGAAATTATTTTTGTATGTACAGAGCAACAGGAGGAACTGAGGCTAACCCTTTAGGTGTCCATGAAGACATGTTTATTCCAACTATTGAAAAACAAGGAACGGATGAACAAAAAGCCAAATACCTGGAAAGAGCTAAGCAATACAAGATCATAGGGACATATGCACAAACTGAATTGGGTCACGGTAAGATGTTATAATTTTTTTATATTAAGATATCTTTACCGATTTGATAATAAGCTATTATATATTTACTATGGGCATTAAAATGACTTCAATGGCAGAATTTCGTAACTGTGATAGAACATAACTTTGTTATTAGTTCATTGCTTTGATTCTCACTTGGAGGGAAAAAGACTGATGACAAAACCCTCATTTTGAATAATTCAATATGACCATGACCTGTATGATAATGAAGATCAAATTGGTGAATTTAGTTAAACTTTATTATTTATATCTGTGGATTGATTCATGCAAACGAACACTGTCAAATAATTTAAATATGACATTGGCCTTTCAATGACTTAGGCTCATAAGGTCTAATTACTGATGTTTACTAAATTTGTTAAAACTTTGTTATTTTAATTAAAAGTTCTTTATACTTAATCGTCGTATAAGTCAGATACAGTCACTCGCACTTTCTTCTAAGTGTCTTTTTGCAGACGTGAAGAAGACAGTTCACTAGCAAATTTAAACTGTCTTCTTACGCCTGAAAAACTCATTCTGTATGTGGTGCCCGCCGTTATATGCCGCAACGCCGCTAAATGTCGCACTTGCCGAAAACGCCGCTAAATGTCGCACTTGCCGAAAACGCCGCTAAATGTCGCAAAATCTTCTGCCGTTACATGTCGCAAGATGTATTTACTTATGATAAAATAAAGTTAGCGAGTGGTATTAAATTACAATTAACATTGTATAAATGTTTGTATATATTTAGTTGCTCCGTGATAAAGGATCTTATCCATCTGCCGACACAAGATAAAAAATGTTGTTATTTTTAAAGTGGATTGGTCTACAATGGGCACATTTTCAAGATATATTTCAATATTGATAAAAGCAATAGAAACGTATCATTTGAACATTCTTAAAAAATATTTCTAATTAAAAAAGTTAATCTAGTTCTACATGATTTAATATGATGAATTATCAGTATTTTGTTGTAGAACATTTTATAATTATATCATAATTCGTTTTTGGTTTGTTATCACACATGATACTTAATACAATCAACATAAATATCTGTGATAGTTCAAATTTTCCATCATAGATCTTAACATTTTTAATGTCCTTTTTGTTTGCAATAAAAATGTAAAAAACATTGATTAAAGTATAGTAAGCAACTGCGGTACATGTTAGGTGTATATAATACTCATCTTACAAGTGTATTGCTTTGCGTACTTTTGCGAATTTATAACTGGATTAGTGTTCATCTACTTGCCCCTCACCGCTGTGAGTTGGAATCCCACCAGGGACTTAGGATTCTTTCATGTGGAGAAACTCTCCAGCTAGCTTATGGAAAATCGTTGGTTCTACTTAGGTTCCCGTCCGTGCGTTGAGGGTCATTAACCACCAGTAAAGCTTGAAAGTCGATTTATGACCGTGGATGTGTTGGTGTGACGTTTTAATAAATAAAAACTAATTAGGACTTTGCATGTCCTAATAAGAAGTTTTAGATAAAAAAAAAATCTTTTATTTTTTGGTTATATATAAACCTAATTAGTAGGTACAAAGTTCAAATTAGGTTTTTATATAGGCTTTTTTAAGCTAATCTCAACTAGTAATATTTTTTATTTCTCCTAGATCCTTGTTAAGTGTTTCAAAGTTGTTATTAGGTTTATTTTTCTTAATTATGAGTAAGAATTTCTAATTGTTGTAAATGAAAGTAACAATGTTGTGTTAAAGTTTGTATCTCTCCTATTTAGCAGTATCCTTATCACGGTTTAACAGGTTGTTTAAAGAATATTTACATTTTATACCAGTTCCGTAGCAAAACACTTTTGAAAACATTAATTAGAGATTTTCAACCATGCTACCACATACATGCATGGAGTACATTTTCTAAGAAAAGTGACCAATGGGTTTTATCTAAATACGCTCAAGTATAAGGGATCAAAAGTAACAATCGCAACTACTCGGCCCTTTCCGTCAGTCTGCGGATAAGGACCTCGAACACAATAGTATGAATACACAGAACGGATGCGGTATTCCGGTCTAACCTACGCTAAGAAACTAAACATGTAAACAAATAGTAATTTAATCCTGGGAGTTGTTAAGTTTATTTCCATTATATGTAGTAAAAGTCCACCTAAAATAAGTGAATTCATATGTACAAAAGCAAACAATACATTATTTATATATTTACTAATATGGCTGTAGAAACCGAAAGTACAAAAAAAAACCTGTTGACATTTAGTCGAATTTGTTTAAAATTGAACAGTGGGCATATTTAAATTACAAATTGTTGTCAGACATATTTTCAAGCATAAGAGTACCGGAACAGACATTAGATGTCAAATATATACATTCGTTTTACATTATCTCTGTTTCTGTTTACATCTGTAAACCACGTGGTAGAACTACTTTCAATCCGTATTGTTTCCGAGGTTATTATAGATAATAGCCGAGGCAGTTCCGAATGCCAAAGGTAGCACTCCACAGTTAATTTAAAGTTCCTGCCGTCAATGTCCTACAAGCAATACGTCTAATAATTCTGATACCAAACTACACAACCTGGAAAAAGAAAACACATTTTGTTGAGAACATATATGACATAAGATTGCAAATCTACAAAGAAATTATCCCATCTGCAATAGGCAGGCAGTCAAAAAATTTGCAATTCATTCCGTTGAAGCCCAAAATCTACAGTGGCCCGAGACCCAAAACAACACATTTCGATCCTCTGGCAAAAAATATCTGCAAATATACAGGCTAAAGGAACACCGTCTCTGCTTTAGCAACTCCCTATACATGCAAAATATCACAAAGAAACTAGTCCTCAACCTTGTAGATTTTTTGCTACTGCTAAAAGTTTGTACCCCCCCCCCCCCCCCCCCCTGTAAAATGACTTCTTTTTACCGTGCATGCTGTATAAAAGCAATGTTTACAAAAAATGGCGGCCTTGACATTCATAATCAACAGCATGTGATTTCTGGCCATGTTTTCGAATTTGTCAGTGATCATATTAGATGTCACAAAAACAAATTTTATGCTGAAAATGCATTTTAAAGACAACCAGTCATTTAAATCCAGAATATTCACTATATCCAAGAAATCCTCCCTGGCCATTCGAAGCTGTGGCTTACATTACTGTGGTGTGCTACCAAAGTAAGTGTAAGGGATCCAAAGGGAGGTTACTTTTACGCTACAAATAGAGTCGGTTAGAGTGACCTCCCTACATTGCAAATAGCGTATTACAGGGTTCATAAAAACTTTGGAAGAAGTGTTAAAAACTTCTTTATTTAGTCTTTTTAAGCTTCTTGTAAGCAAGATTTTATTTCTCAATTCATATTTTCCTCCTATTTAGGATTTTAGAATCAGGACCAAAACGCCTTTGTTAATGTTATCATTATATTAGAGATTTTTGACCATGCGACCACATACATGCATCGAGGACAGGTTTGAAAGAAAGTGACCGTGCGACCACATACACGCATCACAAGATTCCCCTTCTCTTACGAGAAAGGGAGAAAGATTTGTCCGCCCATTTATTAAAGGCATGCCATTGCCAGGAGGCTTACATATCACGGATATGTCTTGAATTGGTTTATATACAACACTAGTAACGCAAACCAAGCGGGTTATCGGTTTACATCTTTTTAAGTACGCTATGAAATTTTATAAGGATAATATATAACTTCTTGGAAAATTTTGAGTTTAAAGCTATTTTCGCTTTTTCATTCTATGAATATAACAGAATTATTGTTATTTTGAAAAACATGAACGTTTCAAATTTATATGCATTAAATATTGGAGATATATTTCACACTTTTCAGATATTAACCTGAGGCATTTTTGCCGGATTACTGTCACAGGAGAATAACTTGAGCCTACGTTTACATAAAAAACTATTAACTCTGCTACCCACAATGTAAAACCTCATATTTTCATGTGCTTTGATAGCGCAGTAGGCAAAGCGTCCGTGTCAGAGTTGTTTCATGCATTTCATGCATTTAGATGCTCGTATCATAGAAATGTACCATTACATTTGACTGTTTTATGTATCTTTTTTCTTATTTGACCAGTTTTGTTTCAAATAGTTGCAAACTGAAAACAGACCTTTTAACTATAACGGCGCCATACTGTATTAATTACCAATTTCCTTTGGCCAAGTTAGTTATTTATCATTCATGCGAAATAAATTTTAATATTGAAAGGAATTATGGCAAAATGAAGATTTATTTTAACTTTCAGTTGTTCACATACCATTAACCTTACATAGCCATAATGTCGCATAAAAATTCATTATTTGCTATAATTATACTATGTTAATAAAATGCATTATTGTTTACAATTTTTACTCATTACTCAATATTAAGGTTATTGATTACTTTATGAAGCAATGCTTATTGTAACAAAACAAAAACTACTAGTATGTTTAAAAATTATAAAATTTATTATATTAATATTATAATTCATTAATGTTCGTTTATGTAAAACAGCACTATATGTATATTTTATGTTATGTGTACTGATATATGACTATTTTAGGAATAAATATGTATTGATACTAAATACTACATCTTTTATATAAGACGTTGATTTTGAAGCCTTGATCAGACTAGACAGTAAAATACACTCTCGTGAATATATTTATGAAAAATTCAATTGATCTTTTCATTCATATTTCGAATTTATCTTTAGCTCTGATTTATTTTGTCATTGGGACAGTCTCTGTATTTATATTTCATTTTGAACGTACAGGAACGTTTATACGTGTTTTGTCATTGGAACAGTCTCTATATTTATGTTTCATTTTTAACGTACAGGAACGTTTATACGAGGTTTGTTATTGGGACAGTCTCTGTCTTTATATTTCATTTTGAACGTACAGGAACGTTTATACGTGGTTTGTTATTGGGACAGTCTCTGTATTTATATTTTATTTTTAACGTACATGTACGTTTATACGTGGTTTGTCATTGGGACAGTCTCTGTATTTATATTTCATTTTGAACGTACAGGAACGTTTATACGTGGTTTGTCATTGGGACAGTCTCTGTATTTATATTTCATTTTGAACGTACAGGAACGTTTATACGTGGTTTGTCATTGGGACAGTCTCTGTATTTATATTTCATTTTGAACGAACAGGAACGTTTATACGTGGTTTGTTATTGGGACAGTCTCTGTATTTATATTTTATTTTTAACGTACAGGAACGTTTATACGTGGTTTGTCATTGGGACAGTCTGTATTTATATTTCGTTTTGAACTAACAGAAACGTTTATACGTGGTTTGTCATTGGGACCGTCTCTTTATTTATAATTCATTTTAAACGTACAGGAACGTTTATACGTGGTTTGTTATTGGGACAGTCTCTGTATTTAAATTTTATTTTTAACGTACAGGAACGTTGATACGTGGTTTGTCATTGGGACAGTCTCTGTATTTATATTTTATTTTTAACGTACAGGAACGTTTATACGTTGTTTGTTATTGGGACAGTCTCTGTATTTATATTTTATTTTTAACGTACAGGAACGTTGATACGTGGTTTGTCATTGGGACAGTCTCTGTATTTATATTTCATTTGAACGTACAGGAACGTTTATACGAGGTTTGTTATTGGGACAGTCTCTGTATTTATATTTTGAACGTACAGGAACGTTTATACGTTGTTTGTCATTGGGACAGTCTCTGTATTTATATTTCATTTTTAACGTACAGGAACGTTTATACGTGGTTTGGAGACAACGGCCACATATGATGATAAAACTGAAGAGTTCATTATTAACAGTCCAACCATCTCATCAACAAAATACTGGCCGGGATCGTGTAAGTTGCCGTTGTTTTTTCCCCTCCTGAACTCCTGCATCAATAGTGATAAAACAATACAGGAATGATTCTCCGTCGTATTTGGTACAAATATAATTAAAAAATATACAAATTACCAAACTGGTAATAAGTGAAGAACCTAATTATGTCTCCCAAAATGTTTTGGAGACAAATTGTTTTTGCCTTTGCCGTCTGTCTGTCTGTCTGTCCGTCCGTCCGCCGGTTGTCCGCCCGTCCGCAATAAGCTTGTCCAGCCTTCAAAGTTCAAACTACTGGTGGGATTTCAAACTTTACAGGAGTGATCAGTACCATCCCTAGTTGTGCAAATCATCTGCACGTTCCGCTTCGCTGCACAAAATGGCCACTAGAGCTAAAAATAGAAAAATCATGTCCGGCCTTCACAGGTTAAAATACTCTAGGGGTTTCAACCAAACTTTACAGGAGTGATCAGTACCAACTCGTGTTGTGCACAGCGCCGGCATGTTTCGCTTCACTGTACAAATGGCCGCCAGAGCCAAAACTAGAAAAATCTTTTCCGGCCTTCAAAGGTCAAACTACTGGTGGGATTTCAATCAAACTTTACAGGAGTGATCAGTACCATCCTTTGTTGTGAAAATCATCTGCACGTTCCGGCACGTTCCGCTTTGCTGCACAAAATGGCCGCCAGAGCTAAAGATAGAAAAGTGTTGTCCGGCCTTCACAGGTTAAAATACTCGTGGGATTTCAACCAAACTTTACAGGAGTGATTAGTACTAGTTGTAGTTGTGCACATCACCGGCATGTTTCACTTCACTGCACATATGGCCACCAGAGCTGAAAATAGAAAAATCTTGTCCGGCCTTCACAAGTCAAACTACTCCTGGGATTTCAATAAAAAAACTCAATTTATCAAAATAGAAAACAATGAAACACGATTTATCCCAACTAAATGATCTTTCAAACACAAACGCACGGAAGCACAACTGATATGTTTGATTTGTGTGATCGGTCTGCATCAGTTATATGTCAAGAAAAGACTACAGACACGCATACGAAGTTGTTCTTGCTTTTTTTCTTTCTTTCTTAAATAAGTAATCTTATGTGGAAAACCCCGTTGAGACTTCTTTTGAATCCCCTAGTGACAAGGTCATGGTCACTGTTAGTAAAATTCCCGGACAAAAAATAGAGTTAGAAATGAGATATTGTAATTAAACTTGTTATATTGAAAGCTTATATGAAGACCCAGGCTGGGATTGCTTTTGGACCCCCTGGGGTTAAGGTCAAGGTCTCTGATACTTAAAATAGAAAAATGGTTTCCGGACAATAACTAAAGTTATTAATGAGATATTGAAATAAAACTTGGTATGTAGCAAACTTATGTAGAGGTTAGGGTGGCTTTTGGACCCTTTAGGTGAAGGTTACTAAAATAGTAAAATGGTTTTAAGCCGATAACTCAAGTTAGGAATGTGATGTTGTAATAAAACTTAGCATATCTAGCTTGGGATATTTATTCGACCCCCTAGGTTAAAGGTCAAGGTCACTGTAATTAAAAATAGAAAATTGGTTTCTGAACAATAACTAGAGTGAAGGAATGATGTATTGTAATTAAACTTGTCATATAGAATGTTTATGAAGAGACCTAGCTTGGAATGGCAATTGGACCCCTAGGTTTAAGGTCAATGTCATTGTTACTAAAATAGGGATTTTTTTTAAAGATAATGGTTAGAATTAAAGATAATTATATACTTTTGACAAGGCAATTTATTGTATTAATTATTGGAATGGTACACAGATGAAACATCATAAAATATAGGTCGAATTAAGCTTTAGGCCACTTATGGTCTAGCTGTTCAGCCAGTTGTTCAAAAATATTTTTTCGCATAATCAACTGAATCCAGAAATACAGAGCTAACGTTTCTTTTTTAAGAGAAATTTTCCGAATATTGTTTAACCCCGTAGGAGCCTATACACAGGTTTCGAGGTTCTTACATGAAGATCGTTTGGTAGTACATGCGCCCTTTTAGATATTAAAAACAGATTTCCCTGTCAAGTACAGACCCCGGACATGTCACAAGTCATGCCCTAATAGGTTTCAGCACAAAGTAGTGCTGATTTACGTTCGTGCAATTTCTACGGAGTGTTAGCCAAACATATGAATTTTGAGCGAAAAGTAGTCCAATGTACGGCGGCCAATGAGAAGTTATACAATGTACAGTAAACTGAGACAATATGGAAGGAGCTTACTATGGAACGCCTGGACTGTATTATGTGTAGAATGACTGATATACATGGTTAAATGTCATTCTATTGTCTCCGAGATACAATATGCTGGGTCAAAATCCCAATATATTGGGTGGAAATACAAATGCGCTCAGTTATTGAAGTTGTAATCGTTGTGTGCTGATTTCATTTTATTCAGTCAAGTCTATGTATTGTCGGGCTGCATTAGTCGTTCTGCTTTCAGTTCTTAAAACAAACAGGCATGTGGTAACACAATTATGTTGAGTTAAAAAGATATGTTGTAGTGGTGTGACAGTTATAATTCGTTAAAATAACATCTCATCTGGACATGAAAAAATAAACAGTTGAGTATCTTACTGTCTTATGTGTTTAGAATGACTGATATACACGGTTAAATGTCATTCTATTGTCTCCGAGATACAATATGCTGGGTCAAAATCCCAATATATTGGGTGGAAATACAAATGCGCTCAGTTATTGAAGTGTAATGTTGTGTGCTGATTTCATTTTATTCAGTCAAGTCAATGTATTGTCGGGTGCATTAGTCGTTCTGTTCAGTTCTTAAAACAAACAGGCATGTGGTAACACAATTATGTTGAGTTAAAAAGATATGTTGTAGGGTGTGACAGTTATAATGTTCGGTTAAAATAGCATCTCATCATGGTCAACCATGAAAATAAACAGTTGAGTGGTACTATCATTTTGTTTGGCTACGGCAGTGTATTATTGGGTGATACTTTAATAATTTTCAGTTGCAATGACATGCTGTTGGGTGCTTAATTCCTTCTGTTCAGTCGTGAAATAGAACTGTTGAATAGTACTATCATTATGTTCAGTTCAGATGATATACTGTTCGGTGCAGAGGTCATTCTGTTCAGTTCAGATGATGTACTGTTCGGTGCAGATGTCATTATGTTCAGTAAAGAACACAAAATGTTGTGTGATCCGTTATTATGTTCAGTTCAGATGATATACTGTTTGGTGCAGAAGTCATTATGTTCAGTAGTGAACACAAACTGTTGTGTGATACCGTCATTATGTTCAGTTCAGATGATATACTGTTCGGTGCAGAAATCATTATGTTCAGTTCAGATGATGTACTGTTCGGTACAGATGTCATTATGTTCAGTAGTGAACACAAACTGTTGTGTGATACCGTCATTATGTTCAGTTCAGATGATATACTGTTTGGTGCAGAAGTCATTATGTTCAGTAGTGAACACAAACTGTTGTGTGATACCGTCATTATGTTCAGTTCAGATGATATACTGTTCGGTGCAGAAGTCATTATGTTCAGTTCAGATGATGTACTGTTCGGTGCAGATGTCATTATGTTCAGTAGAGAACACAAAATTTTGTGTGATACCGTTATTATGTTCAGTTCAGATGATATACTGTTTGGTGCAGATGTCATTATGTTCAGTAGTGAACACAAACTGTTGTGTGATACCGTCATTATGTTCAGTTCAGATGATATACTGTTCGGTGCAGAGGTCATTATGTTCAGTTCAGATGATATACTGTTCGGTGCAGAGGTCATTATGTTCAGTTCAGATGATATACTGTTTGGTGCAGAAGTCATTATGTTCAGTAGTGAACACAAACTGTTGTGTGATACCGTCATTATGTTCAGTTCAGATTATATCCTGTTTGGTGCAAAGGTCATTATGTTCAGTAGTGAACACAAACTGTTGTGTGATACCGTCATTATGTTCAGTTCAGGTGATATACTGTTCGGTGCAGAAGTCATTATGTTCAGTAGTGAACACAAACCGTTGTGTGATACCGTCATTATGTTCAGTTCAGATGATATCCTGTTTGGTGCAGAAGTCATTATGTTCAGTAGTGAACACAAACTGTTGTGTGATACCGTCATTATGTTCAGTTCAGATGATATACTGTTCGGTGCAGAAGTCATTATGTTCAGTAGTGAACACAAACTGTGGTGTGATACCGCCATTATGTTCAGTTCAGATGATATACTGTTCGGTGCACAAGTCATTTGACAATGCGCTGAGTGGTCATACAATTATGTTGGGTTCATTCGGATATCTTCGCGTCCAAACGAGATGGCGGGCGGGAGCAACTAATTTTCATAGGTCACGTCGAGGCTAATGACCACTAAATTGCCAAAACAATTTGCTTCCCCGTAAATACCATCGGGAGCTTAAGAACGTTATTTCAATAAATTGGACAGATCGTATGGCATATTTAATACCCAATGGGTATTTTATCAAGTTAATTTATGACTATACTATACTGTTACAGTCATAATGGGCACAGTATATAAAACTTAAAATATGGGTAAGGGTAGCCTGTTCAAGTCACACAAGACCATCGTAAATAAAACTTAAAATATATGTGTTGGTAACTTTTTAGACTCACAATTAAGTGGACACATCAAACGAAATTTAAAATATGAAACATAATATACAAGTAAGGCAAACCTATTTGAGTCACACATGGCCACAGTTTATGGAACGTTTAAATATAAGTATGGAAACCCCATTTGAGACACACATGACCACAGTAAATGGAACATTATATATAAGTAAGTGTAGCCTAATAAAGTCAAGCATGGCCAAAGTATAAAGAAAATTCTATATAAGTAAGTGAAACCTATTTGAGTCACACATGGCCACAAGATATTAGACATACTGTTTAACTCAGGGAAATGTATTTGAGTCTAATTTTATTAGGCTACCCTTACTTATCTTACTTATATATAATGTTCCATATACTTTAGTCATGTGTGACTCAAATAGATTTCCCTTACTTAAACATAATGTTCCATATATTTTGGCCTAGTGTGACTCAATTAGGTTTCCCTAACTTATATAGAATGTTCTTCATAATGGGGGTATGTGTGACTTTATTGCGCTACCCTTACTTATATTTAATGTTCCATATACTGTGGCCATGTGTGACTCAAATAGGTTTACCTTACTTAAATATTATGTTCCATTTATTGTGGTTATGTGTGACTCAAATGGGTTACCAACACATATATTTTAAGTTGCATATGCTGTGGCCATATGTGACTTTAATAGGCTACCCTTACTTATATGCTCCATATACTGTGGCCATGTGTGACTCAAATAGGGTTCCCTTACTTGTATATGATGTTTTATATTTTAAATTTCGTTTGCTGTGTCCATTTGTGACTCTTATAGGTTACCAAACAGATACATTTTAAGTTTTATTTACGGTGGTCATGTGTGACTTTAACAGGCTACCCTTACCCATATTTTAAGTTTTATATACTGTACCTATTATGACTGTAACAGTAAAGCATAGTCATGAATTAACTAAATAAAATACCGATTGGGTATTTAAAAGTCCAATTTATGAAAATAACGTTCTTAAGCCCCCCGATGATATTTACAGGGAAGAAAATTGTTTTGGCAATTTAGTGGTCATTAGCCTCGACGTGACCTATGGAAATTAGTCGCTCCCATCTTGTTGCCCGAAAATATCCGAATGAACCCACTATTGAACATAATGACCTCTGCACCGAACAGTAAATCATTTGAACTGAACATAATGATAGTACCAAAAAACAACTGAACATAACGACCTTTGCACCGAACAATACATTGGCTTGACTGAAGAAGATGATATCAGCACACAAGATAATGATAGTACCATTTAAGATAATGATTGTATCATTTAACAGTTCTATTTCACGACTGAACAGAAGGAATAAAGCACCCAACAGCATATCATTGCAACTGAAAATAATAAAAGTATCACCCAAAAATACACTGCCTAAGCCAAACAAAATGATAGTACCACTCAACTGTTTATTTTCATGGTTGAACATGATGAGAAGAGCACCAAACAGCATATTATTATAACCGAACACAATAACTGCAACACCCTACAACATATCTTTTTAACTCAACATAATTGTGTTACTACATGCCTGTTTGTTTTAAGAACTGAACATAACGACTTATGCACCCGACAATTCATTGACTTGACTGAATAAAATACAGTCAGCACACAACATAGCACTTCAATAACTGAGCACATTAGGATTTCCACCCAGCATTTTGTATCTCGGACTCAACAGAAAGACATTTAACCAGGTATATCATTCATTCTTAACATAAGACAGTCCAGGCGTTCCATAGCTTACGCACCCTAGAACACTTTCCTCGTCGTCCCTTCCTACATTGTATGGCCACTCGGCTGAACGACAGACAATGGCTGACAAACTGCCATTACAAAAACTCATCTCTTAGAACTTTGTGCTAATGTGAGCTTAAATTGGAAAGAATTTGAAAAAATGAAAATTATTGCGCATTTGGGGGTCAATGCGCCTCAAACAATGTTTATTAAAAGTCATTTTGAAACACACATTAAGTTAGATGGCAGAACATTTTGTAGTGATTGTGTCATTTCTTTCAATGTTTACATTTTTCAGTAGGAAAATGTAGTAACCATGTTGTTTTGATGGCTCAGCTTTATACGAAAGACAAATGTCATGGTGTACATGCATTTATAGTTCAGATCAGAAGTGAACAGGATCATACACCTTTGCCAGGTAATGTGTGTATGTGGGGAGGGGGGGGGGGCGGGGAGAGGCGGGTAACAATAACGTTCATGTATTTTAACATAGTCTGTAGAACTGTAGAATATCATCCTCGATCAAAATATTCTGGTCTGTATTCAATTCTTTCAGTGTCAGTTAACTAATATAACTAGACAGGAATCATTTTAACAGAGTTGTTCACGATTTTTAATATCAAAAATTGTCTAAATAGAAAATTCCTAATAAAAAACATTAAATTAAATTGTAATTTCTTCTGCTTTAAATGATTTTGATTTGAATGAACAAGTTGTATTAGTATGTAATTTATAATGACTAGTTACTGTTCTACACTAGGAGTGACAGTAGGTGACATTGGGAACAAACTTGGATATAATGCTATGGACAATGGATTCCTGAGATTTGACAATGTTCGCATTCCTAGAGCTAACTTACTGGCACGATATTCCAAGGTAATATAAAACTATATTAGAATAATAGAAAACATTCAAGTAAACTATAGATAAAGTCAGTACGTAAATCATTTAGTAATTAGTCAGGTAAATGAAAGTCAGTAGTTTTCATAAGTGTTTATTGACACTTAATCTTAGCTAAACCCCAATGTGATTATAGACTTTCCCACCAGAATATTCGATCAGTCCAGCTTTTGTATCAATTTCTCAATTTGCTCAATTTCTAGCTTGAACCAGAGCACAAAGTGCTCAAGGTGAGATATTTGTATAGCTACAGTCAGGTTGTCGCTGCCGTTGCAATAAATAAACTTAACTTGACATTGACCTTAATTTGACCTTGACTTTAAATATATACAGTAAAGATCAGTTTATATATCGTTTCATTGGGATAACATAAGGATAAACCATTACGATCGTGTCAGCTCTGTCTATATATAAATAAGTTACATGATGTCGGATTGCTGGAACAATACGACATTGACTAAAACGTACCCGTCATGTCACAGTATTACGAGATTTTCCTCTTCAATTTCAAGAACTGCGCAGATCTAAATAGACTTTTGTCTACGTAGAAATTTGATTTTAAAAGTATGCACTACACTGACTATTCCTTGGCAGCCATTTTACGCGCTTGTATTTGCTGATATGAATTATTTCGCTTTTCATTTTTTGTCACCTTTCGATGTCGGGCAAGTAAGAAAGAACGTTTTAAACTTATGTCATGGGTTTTATATGTGTATTATTGTAAAAACGTATAATTTTAAACATCTTTGATTCAGTAAAAATATACAACTGCACATCGTCTTTCATTTGACATTACCTCAAATACACTAGACACTTCTGCATTATTGCAAAGCTTATTTGTATAGAAACAAAAAATGAGTCATTAGCATTCACAAATATAATTTTTGTCAAAAATTTCTGCAGTACTGTAGATATAAAACGTTCTATGTTTAAATGAACAAAGACAGCAGAGTTATCTAGATCTATAACAAAGTATTTGAGTAGGATAAGTGGTAATAGTTAAACATAAACAAATA
Organism: Ruditapes philippinarum; assembly: GCF_026571515.1. NCBI lineage: Eukaryota > Metazoa > Mollusca > Bivalvia > Venerida > Veneridae > Ruditapes > Ruditapes philippinarum. The sequence goes on from NW_026863491.1 coordinate 24,688, forward strand.
GATTGGAGTATAACAGTCAGTCTGATATAGCTGTTTTTCCACTTTAAAGGGACTCCACTGAGGTTTTTTGACATGATGAGACTGAAAATATTTTTTCCAGATAAATGTACCATTCGATGTAGGTTAGACCACTAATCTTTGTGCAAAATTTCAGATCATTCGCGCACTTCGTTTTTCCAGAATCATTATTCAAATTGTAAAAAAAGTACTCAAAATGAAAAGCGTTTAAACGCTTTTCACTCAAATCGGGCTAAGAAAAACATAAAAATACAATTTTCAACTTTTTTTAAAGTATATTTCTTGACAATCTTTGCGTATATTTCTGTTTAAAGTGCCACAGCTCATTTATGTAAGAAATTCAAATGTTACTATTTAGGCTTTTAAACCTCAGTGGAGTCCATTTTATTAATAACAATTAATAATTTAATTTAATAATTAATTAAAAAAAAATATTTTTAAAATGTTTCATCATAATAATAAAGCTTCCTCTCTTTTACCAATATAAATCAAACATGTATATTTGTACAGGTGGAAAAAGATGGTACATATATACCTTCAAAAAACCCGAGACTGGCATATGGTACCATGGTACTTGTACGTGCATTTATCGTGGGCTTATGCTCTAAGGGACTAGCTCAAGCGTGTGTTATAGCAACCAGGTACAGTGCTGTGAGGAGACAAACAGAAATAAGACCAGGGTATGAATCTAGCTTAGCCAGCCTTTTTGAGTGTTTTAGTTCCTCTGAATTTTCCACAGAAAATCTTTCTATATACAATATTCTATACCGGTCATTTGCTCAGAGAATGTTCTTACGTATATTATATCGTATATTACGTATATAATATCATAGGATGCATGTTTATACAAACCACTGACTAACATTTGATGTGTTTTTTATGTGTGTGTTTTATGCCATAGCCATAAAATGGGAGTAGAGATAATATAAAATGATAACATGTTCATGTGTGTTCATCTATGATAACATCTGCATGTATGATGAAATTTTAAAACAAATGAACGTCACTTCAGAGGATTGAACTACCAGATCAAGGGTCCTAGGTCAATGTCACTACAGAGGATTGATTAACAGGACTAAGGCCTTTAGGACAATGTCACATCAGAGGATTACACTACAAGACCCAGGGCCCTATGTCAATGTCACTTCAGAGGATTAAACTATACGACCAAGGCCCCTAGGTCAATGTCTGATCAAAGGATTTAACTACAAGACCGAGGCCTCTAGGTCAATGTCGCAGCAGAGGATTGTTTAACAAATCCGGGGCATTTAGGTTAATGTCACAAGGATTGAACTACATTGCCAAGGCCCCTAGGTCAATGTCACATCAGAGGATTAAACTACAAGACCAAGGGCCCTAGGTCAATGTTGCATCAAATGATTAAACGACAAGACCAAGACTCTTAGTTCCATGTCACGTCAGAGCATTGATTTACAAGACCAATGCATTAAGGTCAATGTTACAACAAGGATTTATATGCAAGACCAAGGCCCCTAAGTCATTGTCACATCAGAGGATTAAACGACAAGACCAAGGCCCTTAGGTCAATGTCACGTCAGAGGATTGATTTACAAGACCAATGCCCCTAAGTCATTGTTACATCAGAGGATTAAACTACAAGACCAAGGCCCCTAGACACAATTATAAACTTTCTGGCTACTTTGTTGAAAACAATTGACAGCATCTAAAATGGACTTGAAGATCATTGTTTCAACTCGGCTTATGATCTAAATAAAGCATATTCTAGAGGACTTACTATAATACATCAGTAAAGTCTATCCTCAGTATACATGTATAAGATATCAGAAAAGCCTGGATTTAAACTTAATCTGATTTAAATTATATTATAAATAAGGCTCTGTCTTTATGTTAAATAACAATTTCTGATATGATAGTATATTCTTTTTTCAGACTTAATTCTCTAAATTACTAGTTATTAATTCATTTGAAGTTAAAAACATATTTGAGATCCAATACAGTTATGAGAATGAGTTCTACATTATGTTCTAACTTTCATTTCAGAGGTGAGGAGCCCCAGGTGATAGATTACCAGACACAACAAGAGAAATTGTTCCCCTTGTTAGCTTCAACATATGCCTTATATTTCACTGGAGATGTTATGTTAATGGAGTACATGAGAATTAATGCTGACATGGAGAAAGGAATCTTTGACGAAATGGCAGCAGTTAATATTTCAAATATTTTTTATTTTTTCATAGATAAAGATAAAAAGATAAAAGATGGAATATGGTCTAGAATGTTTAAAGAAATTACTAATTATAATACTGTGTTTGGCAAGTAATCATATAAAAGTTTAACACAAGGTGATGTTTATACATGTACAACATTTAAACATTGCAAGTCATATTCTGAGTTAAAAAAAATATCATGAATATTACACTGCACATGCAATTGCTCTCCTAGAATGAAAATTAATTAATGAGTTTGAAGCAGCCATATAAACATCATGAATGGCAAGTATAATAATATATACAAGCTAAATATTATGTTGGTACATTAAAACTTTAATTATTCGATCAACTTGACACTTGAGTTGTTAAAGTTGTATGGCTCTAGATTCATGCTAATTTTCTTTAAAAGAAATAAAATTTATTTAAAAAGTGAACTAAATGTGAACAAAGAAAATAATTTAAACATTACAAAAGGCACTTACAATATACGAAAATTACCAAAAAGGTACTGTCATTAGACAAGAGGCGTTATTTCGATAGGTACTGTTATTAGACAAGAGGCGTTATCTCGATAGGTACTGTTATTAGACAAGATGCGTAATCATGATAGGTACTGTTATTAGACAAGATGCGTAATCATGATAGGTACTGTTATTAGACAAGATGCGTAATCATTATAGGTACTGTTATTAGACAAGATGCGTAATCATGATAGGTTTTGTTATAAGACAAGATGCGTAATCATGATAGGTACTGTTATTGGACAAGATGCGTAATCATGATAGGTACTGTTATTAGACAAGATGCGTAATCATGATATGTACTGTTATTAGACAAGATGCGTAATCATGATAGGTACTGTTATTAGACAAGATGCGTAATCATGATAGGTACTATTATTAGACAAGAGGCGTTATCTTGATAGGTACTGTTATTAGCGAAGAGGCGTAATCATGATAGGTACTGTTATTAGACAAGATGCGTAATCATGATAGGCACTGTTATTAGACAAGAGGCGTAATCATGATAGGTGCTGTTATTAGATAAGAGGCGTTATCATATGAAAGCAATGTTTTTAGAAGTTATCCGCATTTTATTTATGAAATTTTGTTATTAACAGATGAACGTTAACACTGCATGCTGTGCTCTTGCTTTTTGTAATTGCCATACTTCATAATAATGATATTAGAATTAAAATTTGAGGTAGATGCAGGCTGGACCCTGGCTCTACACTGATGCTGACAGCTAATCACATTCGGTTCCAGCAGGTTATGGGATGTTAATACCTTGGCTTGTAGAATACTTGTTTGCTGCTTAATAAAAATCTTACTAAATTACAGAAATTGAAAATAATATAATAAGCAAATTTCTATGGGTGGTGCATGGCTAAAACTGCTAAACTGATGTTGATTATTGCATAAGAGAATCTTTTATTTTGTTTTCTTCAGCGTAATCACAGGCACTGTAATAATTCATTAAAATTCTGTTTTGATATGACCATGACTTGACCATCATAAAAACAAGACAGTAGAGATTTGAGAAATAGTGTATACCTCTATGACCATTCATAATATCCTTCATAATATGTAAAATTTCCCAAACTTTCAGCTTCATGCTCTTGCTGCTGGGCTGAAGGCATTTTCAGCAGAAACAACCAGTAATGGTGTAGACAAACTACGTATGTCATGTGGTGGTCATGGTTACACACATGCCAGTGGGATCCCTAAGATTTGGGCATATGTAACTCCTGCTTGTACATACGAGGGAGAGAATACTGTAATGTATCTACAGTGTGCAAGGTACACAGATAATAATTCAACTTGTTTGAATATGTAATTTTAATTATTTAATAGTGACTGGGGGGATCAAATACTATCCTCTTGTCATCTAAAGTCTAAACGTTTCAATCATGCATGTTCTGCAAACATGTGCAATTTACCGCCTCCGTGGTCGAGGGGTTAGAGTCGATGACTTCTAATCCAGTTACCTCTCTGGCGTGGGTTCGATCCCCGGGAGATGCTTTGGTAGTTTAGCGCGGAGGAAGGTTGTCTAGTACTGATGTAACTCTCCAGGAACGATGGTTAGGATACTACTCGCCTATATGACTGAAATACTGTGTGGAAAAGGCGTAAAATGAAACAACCAAACAAACATGTGCAATTTATGTTTTTATATGACAATAGCATATATGTTAACCGAGGACTTCTTACAACAACCAAGCTGGGAAGTTACTACATTATGCTTGCAGTAGGGGTTAAAATTCAAGCATACAAAATATTCATTATGAAAATTTGTTTATTTAATTATAACAAAGTTCATTTTCTGCTTAAAACTTCTACCATTTTTACTTGAATCACATGAACTTTTTATGAAACTATGGTATGATAAAATATTTTTCTAGTTATTTTGTATCAGATATTTAGTAAAACAGTATGCCCAGGCGGCCAGTGGACAGACACTTGTAGGATTTATGTCTTACCTCAACAATCCAGTGAAACAGAGAAGTTCCCTCAATGATTCCCTCAACATGGTTGATTTGATTGATGCATATGAACACACAGCAGCCAGGTAATAACGATTTATAAGGGTATTTACATGTACTCTGTTTATGTAAGAAAAGTTTTTTTTTCGAATTAAAGATACTGGACATCACTTTATATGCTAAATTATCATTTACATTAAAAATTGTTAAAATCAAAGGAGACATATAAAAATGTGAAAAATGTGAATTTGAGGACTTAAATACCGGTAAGTAAAAAACTGTTATTTAACTTTAAGGTTAATCAAGACTATAGCTGAGAGAATGCAGTCTTTAATAGAAGGTGGGATGTCTGTAGAGGAAGCTAGGAACCTGTGTGGAGTACCAATGGTGTCAGCTGCAAAGGTTTGTGCATTGTGTTAGAATTGTTCATGATGTGTTGACGTACAGTACAAGCTCTGTATTGCACCACCCTTTGACATACAGTACAAGATCTGTATAGCTACACACTTTGACATACAGTACAAGCTCTGTAGAGCACCAACCTTTGACATACAGTACAAGCTCTGTAGAGCACCACCTCTTGACATACAGTACAAGCACTTAAGAGCACCACCCTTTGACATACAGTACAAGCTCTGTAGAGAACCACCCTTTGACATACAGTCCAAGCTCTGTATAGCACCACCCTTTAACATACAGTACAAGTTCTGTAGATTCCCACCCTTTGACATACAGAACAATCTCTGTATAACACCACGCTTAGACATACAGTACAATCCCTGTATAGCATCACCCTTTGACAAACAGTACAAGCTCTGTAGAGCACCACACTTTGACATACAGTACAAGTTCTGTAAAGCACCACACTTTGACATACAGTACAATCTCTGTAGAACACCACGCTTTGACATACAGTACAATCTCTATATAGCACCACCCTTCGACAAACAGTTCAAGCTCTGTAGAGCACCACACTTTGACAAACAGAACAAGCTCTATAGAGCACCACACCTTGACATACAGTTCAATCTCTGTAGAGAACCACACTGACAAACAGTACAAGCTCTGTAGAGAACCACTCTTTGACATACAGTACAATCTCTGTAGAGCACCACCCTTTGACGTACAGTACAAACTCTTTATAGCACCACCCTTTGACATACAGTACAATCTCTGTAGAGCATCACCCTTTGACATACAGTGCAAGCTCTGTAGAACAGCACACTTTGACCTACAGTACAAGCTCTGTAGAGTAGCACCCTTTGACATACAGTACAATCTCTGTAGAGCAGCTCCCTTTGACATACAGTACAATCTCTGTATAGCACCACCCTTTGACATACAGTACAAGCTCTGTAGAGCACCACCCTTTGACATACAGTACAAGCTCAGTAGAGAACCACCCTTTGATAAACAGTACAATCTCTGTATAGCACCACCCTTTGACGTACAGTATAAGCTCTGTATAACACCACCTTTTGACATACAGTACCAGCATTGTAGAGCACCACCCTTTGACATACAGTACAAGCTCTGTGGGACCCCACCCTTTGACATACAGTACAAGCTCTGTAGAGCACCACCCTTTGACATACAGTACAAGCTCTGTTGAGCACCACCCTTTGACATACAGTACAAGCTCTGTAAGCAGCACCCTTTGACATACAGTACAAGCTCTGAAAGCACCACCCTTTGACAAACAGTACAAGCTGTGTAGAGCACCATCCTTTGACATACAGTACAAGCTCTGTAGAGAACCACTCTTTGACATACAGTACAAGCTACGTAGAGCACCACCCTTTTACAAACAGTACAAGCTCTGTAGAATCCCACCCTTTGACATACAGTACAAGCTCGGTAGAGAACAACCCTTTGACATACAGTACAAGCTCTGTAGAGCACCACCCTTTGACATACAGTACAAGCTCTGTAGAGCACTACACTTTGACAAACAGTACAAGCTCTGTAGATTCCCACCCTTTGACATACAGTACAAGCTCTGTAGAGCACCACCCTTTGACATACAGTACAAGATATGTAGGGCACCTCCCTTTGGTATACAGTACAAGCTCTGTAGAGCCCCACCCATTGACAAATAGTACAAGCTCTTTAGAGAACCACCCTTGGACATACAGTACAAGCTCTGTAGAGCACCATTCTTTGACATACAGTACAAGCTCTGTAGAGCACCATCCTTTGACAAACATAACAAGCTCTGTAGAGCACCACCCTTGACATATAGTACAAGCTGTGTAGAGCACCCCCCTTTGACATACAGGACAACTTCTGTATAACACCACCCTTTGACATACAGTTCAAGCTGTGTAAAGCAGCACACTTTGACAAACAGTACAAGCTCTGTAGAGCACTACCCTTTGACATACAGTACAAGGTCTGTAGAGCACCACCCTTTGGCATACAGTACAAGCTCTGTAGAGCTTGGTAAAGCATCACCCTTTGACATACAGTACAAGTTCTGTATAACACCACACTTTGACATACAGTACAAGCTCTGTAGAGCATCACCATTTGACATACAGTACAAACTCTTTAGAGAACCATCCTTAAATATACAGTACAAGCTGTGTAGAGCACCACCCTTTGACATACAGTACAAGCTGTGTAGAGCACAACCCTTTGACGTACAGTACAAGCTCTGTAGAGCACCACCCTTTGACATACAGTACAAGTTCTGTATAACATCACCCTTTGACATACAGTACAAGCTCTGTAGAGCATCACCCTTTGACATACAGTACAAGGTCTGTAGAGAACCATCCTTTGATATACAGTACAGTATTGTGAAGTTTTCCTTTGGGAATAATTGATAGTGTTCAGAGGTTATTGCTGTACAGAGGGTATTTTTCTGAAGTGATTGCACTGTATATATATTGTTTCCTATACAAGTATTTAGTACCTTTGTAACTAATACAAATTTCATTTCCTTTATTAAGTGAGTTATTACAAATACAAATTATTATATTATATGAACATTTATACATACAGTCATGTTTCATTGGTTGTTTCATAGGATAAATCAATTTTTTGGTACTATTATACATGTATTTACTTACATGTTGACTTATAAGGCAAATCAAAGAGCCATATTATACTCATCTTGAGTTGTATTATATAATGGTCAATATTTCTGACCCAATACAAAAGTCTCCAAATCTGCTAAAATCTTTCTAAATTTTCATGAAAATGAAAACCATTATTTGTCCAGCTGTCAAGTTGAACTTTTATAGTGATTATGTTCAAACTGTCTTTGTTAAAAAAATGTTTGTTAAATAATTGTATTATATATAATAGATGCACTGCCAGACTTACGTGGTAAAGCAGTTTAGTTATATCGTGAATCGCCTGGACATTGACCGGTCTGTTGCTGGAGCACTGGAGACATTGTGCAAGATGTATGCTGTATATGGTATCAATCAGAGACTAGGGGATTTCATGCAGGTAAATCATTAATGAAGGATATTGTAAATAATGACATTGTAACCACATATTTGATGACTAGCTGATTTGTCTGTAAACACTTCAATTACGCCTGGTAAACACAAACCTGGCAAATCTCTCTCGGAGGTTATAACATCTCTCTATTGGTACTTGCCTGCTAGTGCATGTTACCAAATTAAAATGTTAAGAAAGGTACAGAATTGGCTTATTATTTTTATGTAAATTCTGCATCGAATATCGGAAATAACATATAGATTTGATTAAACATGCCAGGAAAGGTAAAGATGATTTTTATTGTTAAAATTTAGTTGTGGCGGCGTTTCCCATTTAGCAAATTTAACGTCGAGATAGACTCTTTTATGTAAAATATAATCCTATTTCACATTTTTTCATTTAAACAGCAATGTAGATTAAAGACGAATAAGTTTCGAGTAGATGTCACGTCTAGAATACAATTGAAACTTTGATCAGAGCCAAAACATAGTTGTTAACGATTTCTTTTTTTTGTCATTTATTCTTATTTATAGTTATGGGCTATATGTTAGTAGCTCACATCAGCACATCATGAGCTAAATGATACCCAGGCTCGGCACTCGGCTTGTATCGTCTGTCGCTAATAATTAACTAAACTAAACCCGTACATCAATAGTAATGAAACTATAGGAATGATCCTTAGATGATCACCTCCGAAACTGCTTAAATGGATCCGGTCTGCTGAACAAGATGGCCGCCAGAGCTAAAAATAGAAAAAACCTTTAAACGGCATCTCTTCCTTAACTGTTTGGTAGACTTTTGGTCCATCCGCCATTTCAGACACTGAGAGTACGGGCCCCGGACATGTCACCAGTCATGCCCTAAGATTATAATATTATCTAAAGTGGTGAGTCTGACTACCTCCTACACGCCTATACCGTAAATATAGAGAATGACTTCCGCCTTCACGCCTTTACAGTAGCTATAGAGCATGACTTCCTCCTTTACTCCTTTACAGTAGCTATAGAGCATGACTTCCTCCTCCACTCCTTTACACTAACTATAGAGAAAGACTACCTACTTCACTCCTTTACAGTAACTATAGAGAATGACTTCCTCTTTCACTCCTTTACAGTAACTATAGAGCATGACTTCCTCCTTCACTCCTTTACAGTAACTATAGAGAATGACTACCTCCTTCACTCCTTTACAGTAACTATAGAGAATTACTACCTCCTTCACGCCTATACCGTAACTATAGAGAATGACTTCCTCCTTCACGCCTTTACAGTAACTATAGAGCATGACTACCTCATTCACGGCTATACAGTACCCATAGAGAATTACTTTCTCCTTCACGCCTATACAGTAACTATAGAGCATGACTTTCTCCTTCACGCCTATACAGTAACTACAGAGCATGATACTTACCTTCGCTATAACACCTCCTAATACAGTAACTATAGAGCACGACTACCTCCTTCACGCCTATACAGTAACTATAGAGCACGACTACCTCCTCCATGCCTATACAGTAACTATAGAGCATGACTTCCTCCTTCACGCCTATACAGTAACTATAGAGCATGACTACCTCCTTCACGCCTATACAGTACCTATAGAGCACGACTTCCTCCTTCACGCCTATACAGTAACTATAGAGCATGACTACCTCCTTCACGCCTATACAGTAACTATAGAGCACGACTACCTCCTTCATGCCTATACAGTAGCTATAGAGCACGACTACCTCCTCCATGCCTATACAGTAGCTATAGAGCACGACTTCGTCCTTCATGCCTATACAGTAGCTATAGAGCACGACTACCTCCTCCATGCCTATACAGTAGCTATAGAGCACGACTACCTCCTCCATGCCTATACAGTAGCTATAGACCCGGGAACTCCCTCCTCCATGCCTATAAAAGAAACCCTATAGAGCATGATTTTTTCTCCACCCACGCCTTTTCCCAAGTAACTTTTAGAGCAGGGCCCTTCCTTCTTTCACGCCTTTTACATTTAAACTATAAAACAGGGGGACTACTTCCTTCACGCCTTTACAGAAATCTATCCCCGGAAATAAACTTCCCCCCCTTAAACGCCTTTACAGTAAAAAATAGAGCAGGGACAAACCTCCTTAAAACCAAAAAAAAACCGGGTATTACAAATTTTTGTTTCCCAAACTTTTTTTTTTTAAAAACTTTTAAAAAATTTTCTGTTTTTTTCCTTTTTCCGGGGATCTAGGGGTTAAAACATCCCCCTTTTGTAATTTTAGGGATTTTTCAAAAAAGGGAAACCCCTTACAAAGTTTTAAATTTTAAAAATACTTTCATTTTCACTCTTTTTACATGAAACCCCAAAGCAAACATACCTATATGGGGGCCGGGTTTAATCGGCTAAAATGATAAATACTGTGTGGGCCCCAAACCATTTTATGGGAAACCGAGGGTCTATCCGATTTTGACATATTTCACTTATATAGGGGGAAACTCGGTCCAAATTTTATTTTTCTTTTTGGCCCATGATTTAAGTTTTTTTCAGGGTTTTAATTTTTTTTGCTTTAACAGGACCAAAAAACCGGGGAAAAAAATTTCCAAATTTTTAAAACGCTTTTTTAACCCAAATTGAACGGATATTTATCGAATTTTTGCCCCAAGGGAAATGGGTTTAACCTAGGGCCACCGTAAAAACCGGGCAGGGTTTACTTTTTGGCAAAAAAACTCAAAAAAAGGGGAAAAAATTCGAATATTTAAAAAAACCCCGGGGGGTAATTTTAGCATTTTCTAATCCCTTTTTTGATAAAAAAATCATTAACATAATTTGTTTAACTGGTTGATGTTTATTAAAATTTTTTGGAAAAATAAATAAAAAATATTTTGGGACAAAAAATGGTTTTGGGTTTTTTATATCTTTAAAATTTTCCCGCGTCAACGTTAAATTGGTTGGTAATTAAATTTTTTTAAAAAAACCTTTTAAGGACCTTACAACTTTTTTGACATAAATAAGAAATAATTTGTTTTTAAATTTAAGCAAAAACTTTGCCACTTTTTTTTTGTTTATTTTGAAAGTTTTTTTCCTTTAAAAATTAATATTTTTGTATTTTTAAACCCACAAAAGGATTTTTCCGCTTTTTTTCCCCTATTGGGGAAAAAAATTTTCCTTGGGACAACAGACAAAAATTAGGGGGAACACGGGTTAAATCGGGTATTGGTGTCGTGTAAAATTTAAAAAATTTAAAATTTGGTGGTGGCCAACTAAATTTTCCTGAGGATTTTTAAATTTACCAGTTAAAAAAGCATTAAAGAACTGGATTTGGGTTTTGGGGGAACGGGGGTTTACAAAAAAACCTTTTTGTTTCAATGGTTTTGGAAATTTTAAATTTTTCTTTAGTTAAAAAGGATGTTAATTTTATCTTTTCACAAAAAGGGAAATTTATTATTTTTTTTTGAAAACAAGTTTTTTGCAAAAATTTTTTTTATGTCACAAAAAATTTTTCCCAACACTAGTTTTCGGGTCGGGTTCATACTGTTTTTAAAAAAAGTTTTTTGGGCCCTGTCATTATTTGGTGTTTTTGTTTTAACACAAAAGACATATAATTATTACTTTAGTGTAAAAATGTAGACTTTAAATTATTTAATAACTTTTAAATTTTGGGTTAATTTTTTAAAAAAGAGAATTTTCTTTTTTGTTTTCATTTTTAAAATAAAAAAATTATTTCACTGGGGGAAAACACCAGTTTGCAATTTTTAATTTTTCCATAATTGGCCCATTCCCAAACGAAAAAAAATTTAAAATACCGGTTTTTCACAAATTTAAAAATTTTTCCAAACCCCTTATAAGGGTTAAAAAAAAAAATTTTTCCTTTTTTTTCATGTTTTTTTCTGTTTTTTAAAGATTTTTACTTTTTTGCAGTTTGGGCGGGCCTAAACGTCGCGCATTCTCCTTTTTTAAAACCCTTTAAAATCTTTGATTTACTCATAAATTTTTTTGAAAAAATAAACCTTTTAAAAACCCTTTCCAAATTTTTGTTAAAACTTTTAACATGAAAAATGTTTTAAACATCACTTTCTTTTTTAAAAGAAAGAACTTTTACGTATGACCCCCTTTTTTTTTGGGGGCCTGTTTTTTCCATTTAGTTAATTTTTTTTAATTTTGCATTAAAGATATGGGTCCGGCAAACAGTAAAAAATAAATTATATTAAAATTTTCCCAGTAGGGGTTTTTATCAAAATATTATTTTTATCACAGTAAAAAAACGGAAAAAAAGCATAAAAATAAAGGCCCTTTTATTACATTTCCAAATTTCCCACCCCTTTTAAAAATTTTATGTTTTAAAAATGTTTTTTTGAAAAACTTTTGGGAAATGTTTTTTAGGAAAAAAAATTTTCATAAAATTTTCGGGTTTCCACATACCGACATTTGAAAGGGAGGTATCAAAAAAAGCGATTTTCCCAAAAAAAGTTCTTTTGAAACACTGCATTGTAAAATCAGTTGGCATTTTCAGTTCAACGGGTTTTGGCAAAAAAGGGGAAAGAGACGTTTTTGGGGAAAAGAAAAACTTTGGGCCAAAAGGGAGTGCAAAAGTTTAATTTTTTTTTATTTTTATTTAAAAATTTTTTTGGATAACCAAAAACAATTTAAATTTTTACAGACCCGAAGGGAAAACCTTTTCAATTTTTACTTAAATTTGATTAAAAAAAGAAAAAATTTTATTCCCCTATGTTCTCAAAACCCCTGCATAAAAAAAGGAAAATTTTATAAAAAAAAATAAAAAAAACCCAAAAAATTTTTTTATTGCCTTTAAATTAAAAAGTTTTTGGGGTTTAAATGCGAAGGGAAATTAAAATCAGGAGGGTGCCCTATTGATTTTAATGATTTTTATTCAAATATCAAAGTGATTTATAATGCAAATGAAAAACAAATTTTTGGGTATAAATTTTTTTGATTAAAAAAAAACAACAGATAAAAAAACTTTTCCTTTTCCTAGGTTTTTAAAGGACCAAATGCGTCGATTTTTTTTCCATACTCATTTTTTAGCGCCTCACCCTTTTTAAAACTAATGTCCCAAAAATCTGTAAAAAGGGTTTTGGGCAAAATGTTTAAATACCCGTGATTTTATTTGGGATAAAAACCCCCACTTTAGGGTTTCCCTTTTGTTTTAAAAAGAGGAAAAACAGGTTTTTGTTAGAATATTTTTATTAAAATTTTTGGGTTTAAAATTAATATTTTTTATGAGTTAAAACCTTTAAAATTGAAAAATGTTTTAAATTTATTAAAAAAAAAATAAATTTTAGTTTTGGAAAAACTTGGGAAAGTTTTGGAGAAGTAATATTTAATTTAAATAAAATTCCCAAAAAAATTTTAAGGGGGTATATATAGTCTACCCCCTACATTTTCTATAAAATTCTGCCAGGGAAAAAAAATAGTTAAAAGGGTTTTTTTTTCTTTTTAATTTTTACTTTCAGAAAACAGTCATGAAAAAATTAAAAAAAAGTTTCCCGCAGCTGGGAAATTTGAATTTAAAATTTTAGGAAAAAGTTTCGGAAAATGGGATGTACAGGGGGACGGGGCCCTAAAAAAAAAGACAAAAAAACCCCAATTGAAGGTGTCCCCAAAAGGGGAAAAACCCACTGAATAGAACTTTTAAATAAAAATTTATAGCGAAAAATTTTAAAAAAAAGATGGCTCTTTAAAAATTTTTGGGAAATAATGAAAAAGGGCTTGGGATCAAATTTTAGCCTTTAAAAGTTCAAACATATTTGCCCAAAAAAAGAAATAAATCATTTCATTTTAAAAATATATAGTTAAAAAATAAACATTATTGGGGATATATTTAAGAAAAAAATATTTTAAATTTTTTGTGTTGGTTTTATTTGGGGTTTTAAAATCATTTTAAAACTTTTGTTTTTCAGGCCCGGGTTTTATTTTTATTTTTTTTACATCTTTTCTGGGAATTTTAAAGATTCTTCCCGGGCCCCCTTGGGCCTGACCAGTTTAAAGGTGACGCCATTTCTTTGGGACTTGTAAAGAAAAAAGCCTCATACTTGGGTTTGGGAAGGTTTTTTTTGGTTGGGTTAGAGTTTCCCCGGGCAAAAATTTTTCTTTTTAAAAACCCTTTTTATTTAAATTTTGTAGGGTCGGTGAAGTGGGGATGTTTTCTTTAGCATTTTATATGGAAAAAAAAGAAAAAATTGTAAAATGAAAACATCAGAAAAAGATGCGTTATTATTTTTCCGGGAAAAAGGGAAATTTTAAAAAATATTTTATTTAGGGAGGGGAAAAAAAAAACAGCGGCAAAAAAATTTGTGTAGTCCATAATCAGTGCTTTAAAATTGGGGGAATTTTTCGCCCGGTTTAAAAACCTTCCTTTTTTTATTTAAAAAAAAAAATCCCCAAGGGGGTGTTTTAAATTTTCATTAAGATGTTTCCCTATTGTATTTTTTTTACTCATTCAGGGATTTTTAAAACGCACATATCAAAAAAATTAAAAAATTTGGTTTATAGCTTTTATGAAACAAATTTAAAAAAATTTTTAAAAATTATTTTAAAACTAAATTTTCCTTTCGATTTTGTTAATTTATATTCCCCAAATTTTTGGTTTTTTTTTCGTTATTAAGGGGGATTTTTTGGTTTTAGCTTTTTTAAAAATATTATTTAAAACCCTTTTTTACCCCTGCCTTTGGGCCAAAAAGAAAAGGGCCCGGGCTAGCTTTATTTTTTTGGGATTGTTTTTTTACATTGTTTATTTTTTTGCATTTTTTCTTTAATAATTTTGGGATAATTGCGATATTTTTCATTTTTTTTTTTTCTATTATTCCCTAATAGCTGGAAAATTTTAGAGAGAAAAAAAAACAAACCCCTTACAAAAGGGAAAAGTTTAATTTTATTTCTTTTAGTTTTTAAATGGAATTTAAATAAACTTTTTAACATAAAGTTTTTTTGGCATTTTTAATTTTTTTGTTTTAAGTTTTCCAAAAGGAAAACAAGGAAAAATAAAATTAAAAATTATTACTAGGTCTTTTTTATCTTTTTTAAAACAGGTATGTTTTTATTTTTAAAATAAAAATGGTTTTTATTTTTTTTAGAAATGGAAAAACGAGAAAAAAATTAAAAGTGATTTTTTGACAAAAATATAAAAATTTACAAAAAGAAATAAACCCAAATTTAAGGGTGGCCAAAGGGGTTTTTTACCAATTTAATTTCAATCTAATGTAAAAAATCAAAAAAATATTAATTTTTAAAGTTTGGGAAAACTGAAAATTAAGGGGTTTAGTTTTGATAAAAAAAATAATGTCAATTTTAGTGGGGAAAATTTTTTAAGAGTTAATCTATTATATTCTTTTTAAAAAAATTTTTAATTTTTTTAAATTTTATGGGCTTCATTATAAAGGGTTTTAGTAACCATTTTTAAAATTTTTTTTTCTTTTTTTTACTTTCAATAGATTAATATTTAAAAAAAAAATTTTAAAAATGGGGTTTATTCGAAATTTCCAGTATATTGTTTTGTTTATTTTTAAAGGGAAAATTTTTTTATTTTTAATTTTATGAAAATTTGGGCTTTAAATGTCTATTTTTATTTTGATTTTAAAGATACCCAAATTTGGGCTTCCTTTTAAAAAACTAAAAAAAAAAAATTTTAAAAAATTTAAAAAAACATAGGGTTTTAAAGGGGCTTTATTTGTTTTTTGGGGGGGGGGGGGGTGGGTTTTGACTTTTTTTTCAAAAATTTCTTTTTTCAAAATAAATTTTTAACAAAAACCCATGAAAAAAAAAGGGGGTTGTTTTGCCCGTTATGTTTTTTGGGGGTTTTTTTTTGCAAGGGCTGCAATAAAACCCCAAATTTTTAAATTTTTATTTAAAGCAACAAAATAAATTTTTTCAGTTTCCATTTTCCCCTTTAAAAAAACCCCAAATATTTTTTAAAACTTTGACCCATACGAAATATAGGGGGAGCTTTTCCTTTTTCGGGCCCCGGCGTCCGCGGGCCCGATTTTCCCGGGTTAAACTTTTAAAATTTTTGGTTCAGTAAAATATTTTTCACCCATTTAAATTTTTTTTCATTTTTAAAGGCATCAACCCTTTAAAAAATTAAAAAAAAATATTTCGTTTTTTTCATTTAAAAACCCAAATCTTATGTGACAAGGTTTCCAAAAAACTCTAACACCAATTAATTTTTTTAGAAAATTTATCTCCCCTTTAAATTTTTGAATTTTCCTTTAAAAAAAAACAATTTTTTTCTGTTACTTTTATTATTTTTTTTAAAAAAGGAAAAAAACCTCATACTTTTAAAAAAATTTTTATGTAAAACCCTTTTTTTCATCAATTTTCCCCCTCTTAAAAATGACCCAAAGGGTTTATAACTCTAAACACCAAATTTTCAGATTTTAAACTCCCCTTGAACTTAGAATTTTTTCCCCTTTTTAAAAAAAACCCATTTTTTTCCCGGTTTTAAATTCTTTATTTTTTTAAGGGACAACCTCATACTTCAAATATATGTTTTCCCCTTTTCTATTTTCCCCATTCTTTAATGTTGACAAAGGGGTTTATAATTTTTTGCACCAATTTTTTTAGAAATTTTTTTCCCCTTGAAAATTTTTGAATTTTCTTTTTAAAAAAATTTTTTATTTTCTGTAAATTATTTATTTTTAAAGGGATCAACTTTATACTTCAAAATAAAATTTCCTTATCATCATCCACATCTTATGGTTTTACCCAAAGGGCCCTAACCTCTAGCACCAATGTTCAAAGAATTTATCTCCCCATTTAACCCTTTAAATTTTTTTTACTTTGGAAAATGTTATTTTTTTCTATAAAATTTTTTAGTTTTTTAAAAAAATTTTACCTCAAAAATTCAAATAAATTATTTTCCCTTTTAATCAATTATATTTTTTATGTGGAAAAAGTTCATAAATCTTGAAGTAATTTTTAAAAGATTTATCTCTCTTTGAACTTAGGATTTTCTTTTAAAAAAAATATTTAAATTTGTTACTTTTTTTAATTTTCTAACCCTTTAAAAATTTCCCAATATTTTACTTTTTTAAATTACATAAAATGTTGGGGTGGGGCAAGGTTCATAAAAATCTAGCGTGACTATTTCTGGAATTATTTTCCCTTTTATTTGGGAATTTTTTTTAAACCAAAAAGGTTTTTTTTTTTACCCATAACTTAATTTTAATTTCATAATTTATACATAAATTTGGGTTTTTTCCCTAAATTTTGTCCCCCCTTACTGCGTCCTAAATTTTATTTAAGGGCGAAACTTTGGCCTGTCTTTTTCCCGTGACAGCTCTTGTTTCCAAAACTTTGTTAAATTTTCCCTTTTGGACCCCGTGATTTTAAACTGCTGTACAAACCCCCAAATTTTTAAACATACCAATTTTTTAAAAAAAAAAAATTTTTATTCATTTAAAATACATGTATATTTTTCCAAAATTTAAAAAAAAAAAAAGCCATATTTAAGCTCAAAATTTGTTTTTTTTTTTAATTGGGAAAGAAAAAAATCAAATAAAAAATTTTTTTTATTAGGAAAAAAAAAATTTAAAGTTAATTTTATTGTCCCGGTATGACACCGGCTTTAAAAAACAAACTAATGGGTAAAGGGCCGATTTTCGGGGGCCCGGGCTTGTAAAACCGGTTTTTCACTTTCCAAAATTTTGTCCGATATTTAAAAAATCATATGGGCCGGGCATAACAAACTGATATCGGGCTATATTTGGGCCCATATAAAAGTTTGCTGGGAAATTTTAAAAAGGGAAAATCTGTATTCCCAAAAATTAAAAGCCCCTGCATTTATTCACCAAAAAAATAACAAATATTTTTTTACAGTTTAGTACCGGGGCTAAACATGACAATATAAACTTTTGCTCACAGATTCTAGATAAAATTTTAAACCCTTTTTGTTATTAGTTTTTTTTTTTTTTTTTTAAAATTTTATGAATCGCAATTGTTATTAGTTTTAGAATGTCCTCAAAATAGTTCACAAAAAAGCCTTTTTCCAAAGGGAACCCCCCTAAAAAACCCATTGAAAAAAAAATTAAACGTTACGTACGCCTAAAACAAAAAAATCGTTACGTAAAAATGTATTTAAAGTATACATTTCAAAAATGTAGGCAAGAACTTTACATAAATTTTTTTTTTTTTTTGCATGTCATTAAAAATAAAAATTAAAAAAATTAAGATTTTCGGACATTTTAAAACACACTTTATCTTCGGGAACTTTTAAAAATGTGAAAATCTTTTATAAAACTGAGGTTATCACGTATAAAATTTTTCTACCCGCTAATCTTTAATGTTGTTAAAAAGGGAGGTTTAAATTGTTTTTAAAAACAAAAAATATAAATTATGCAAAAATAGTTAAAAAAATACTTTGAAATAAAATGGAAAAAGGGTTTTTTTATCTTTTCTAACCCCATTTGGGGTTTTTTAAACCTTTCTTTTTGGGTCTTCTTTACAATTTTTTGAATAATTATTCGAAAAAAACAACAAAAAAAAAAACAAAGGGGGCGGGAAGTTAAATTTTTTGGCAAAATTACTGGTCTAAACCTACATCAAATAGTTCTTTTTTTATCTGGAATAAATATTTTTCAGTACCATCATGTCAAAAAAACCTCAGTGGAGCCCCCTTTAAAGATAAAAAAAGGGAATAGCGTCAATTTGGTAGGTTTTTGGTAAGTTTATATTCAATAACCAACTCCCTGATAGTAACTGTTGGTTATTCGAAATTTTCCCAACTTTTTAAAAACAGTGTATTTTGGGCAATTAAAACCCCACTATCACCAGCATGAAATTTTTAGAAACACATCATACTTTTTTAAACACAGAATAAAGGGGGAAAACCTATTTTTATCGCGCGAACCCCAAAAAACTTTTTTAACAGAAATTTTCGAATTCCCAAAACACCTTGGGGAAAGAAATTGGGGGTTTCAAAAAAAAAACCCCAACTGTGTACCCTGGTCGACGTAGAGGATACCTACATGAATTTCCCAAAAATAACCAACTACTTCAGGGGGGCCCGTTTGGGATTAAAGCTAATAACCAGTGAGTCCCAGGTCGATTTATAGTAAAGGTGTGTTCCCCATATTATACATATAGAAAACTCATATTTAATTATATAAGGTAACATTTGTTTCAGAAAAAAAATACAAAAAGAATTATGCAAAAATCCAAATTTACCAACTATTTTCCCCAGATGTATTTTTGTTACAGGCGAAAAACCTACAGAGTCCCCTGGGGGACATAGGGAGGGGGGTTTTTTTCAATGTTGAAGAAAAATCTATTTTTTGTATATACCCGTAATTTATTCGGAAAAAACATTTCTTTTATAGGGGATAAACATGAAAAAATTAGATTTTTGCCAACTACCTTCTAAAGGGTTAGTAGTGGATTCACGCGAAAAAACCATCTGGTCCCTTTGGGGCGATGTAGGTAAAGGGTTGTTACCATATTAGGGAAAAAACCAAAATATTTTGTTAATAAACCCTAACATTTTTAACCGTTAATATCCATGCAATATCCGAATTTCCAAAATACATTCTGGTAGGTGTGAGGATTTCAGCGAAATAACCAACTGTGTGCCTTGGTCGACGTAGAGTGCGGGGTAATACCATTTTGGGTTTGAATTCACTTTTAATGTCAAAATTTGTTGGTGTGTGTGTTTTTGTTGTTTTTTTTTTTTTTTTTTTTCTGTTTTCCCCAAATTTATTTGCTAAATTTTCGTGGGGTTTTAAAAAATGTTTTTTTTGCATATGTAAATTAGTTTCTTTTTCCCCGAAAATTTTTTCCCTTTAAAATTTTATTAATTTTTTAAAATTTTTAAAAAAATTAGATGGGCTGGGTTTTTTTTCTGCTTAATTTCAAATTACTTTTTTTTACCTAATTTCCCCCCAAAAAGTGTTATCTTTAAAAAAAGTGAAAAAAAAATTTAAAAAACTTGTTCAAGCCACATTTTCATTTGCAACAAATATTACTAGAATTTTTTGCTTACTTACTGTCAAAATGAACTGCGATTCTATTTTAAAGAAACATGTTTTCTAACATTTTTTTCATTGCCCCGTCAAAAAGTCTACTTATTTTCTTTTTACTACTTTGTTTTTTTTTTAAAATCCTTTATCATAACCCCTCGAGCAAGGAACGAAAATCAGCCATTGTAAAAAACTTTAAGCTAAAAGCTATATAACTACATGATAGGTGTGAAAATTAAAAATTTCATTAAAATCAATTTTAAAATTTTTATAAAGGACTTCCAAAATAGTTATAAAACATAGCGGGCGCAGTAGTGCAGTGGTAAACCGTCTGACCTACAAAAAACGGGGTTGCGAGTTGATCCCCCGCTACTCCACTAAAAATACTAAAATCTTTCTACTTCCAAAAAAAACTAACAATCTTTTCCATTAAAAATAAATAAAAACACCACCCCCACTAAACAAAGTTTACACACATGACACTATACCCCACAACACAACCCAAAAAAAACAACTCAATACTGACAAAAAACAGGACACTACTGCAACACTGACACACCCGGACACTCTGCAACACTACATTACTGACACACAGGGCAAATACTGCAAAACTGACACACATGAAATTAGTGCACCACTGACCCCACAGGACAATTTACGAAACACAGGGGCACTACTACAACACTGACACAAAGGCCACTCAGGGCACACAAGGGGCCCAAATACTGCCCAAACGACACACAGGATACAATAACATACGAACATTAGTGACACAAGGACAATTAAAAAAATCACATTACACTGAAACCTGACCTACTGCCCAACACTGACACAAAAGGACACTACTGAAAACTCAACACGGACAATATGAACCCCCAGCACACTACTGCAAAAACTGAAGCACAGGAATATGCAACACTACACAAAAGGGCACACTGAAAAAAACTGCACTGCAAAACCCGGACACTACTCAAAAAAACGACACAAAACAAATCTCAAAAAAACTAACACACGGTACTCAAACACTGACACATTATACTGCAACACTGACCACAAAAAACTATTGAAACCCCACACACTGACACTACTTGCAACACTGAACACACAGGGGCACACTGAAACAAATGCAAAAAACAGGACACACTGACACACATACAATACTAACACACACCCAAAATACTGAACACGACGCACCCGGATACTACTGCAACACTGACACACAGGGCACTACTGAAACACGCACTGCAACACAGGGCACTACCCCACGCATAGGGGGCCTTCTGCAACCCCTGACACACAGGATAAATACGCAACACGACACACAGGACACTACTGAAAAACACTGACTGCAACACAGGGCCCCCCCCACGCCCATAGGGGGGACTACTGAACACTGAAAAGCACAGGGGTTTTAAATGCAACACTGACAACAGGACATACGAAACACTGCAACACAGGGGCAAAAACTGAACACA
>NW_026863492.1:0-47500 GCF_026571515.1 Ruditapes philippinarum
GAATCCAGTGATAACACAAAAAGAACTGAAAATATTTAATGAAACTAGAAATATGGGTACATGGAGGTCTGGAGATTATGCATATATATTTCTTTAATTCCTATGTTAAAAAATGTGGTTACTATGGCAACAAATAGGCTTAAATATGATAAATATAACAATATGTGTGATTTCTCAAAAGGTAATGTAAACATTTTTATGAAAGTTCAATTATGGATAGATGGCAGTATGGAGATTATGCACATGATCATTTTAATCTTGACTATAGGGAGTATATTGAGAGGTGTCCTACTCGCCAAATTCGGCGACCTCGTCAAGATTTCTGCTTAAAAATTTTACACTTTTTCTCTATAAGTTTTTAAGGTATTTACTTCAAACACTTTTTTTGTTGTTTTTTTAGCTCACCTGTCACAAAGTGACAGGGTGAGCTTTTGTGATCGCTTTTCGTCCGGCGTCCGTCCATCGTCCGTCCGTCGTCCGTCCGGCGTCCATCCGTAAACTTTTGCTTTAAATGACATCTCCTCATAAACCACTGAGCCAATTTCATCCAAACTTCACAGGAATGTTCCTTTGGTGGTCACCTTTAAAAATTGTTCAAAGAATTTAATTCCATGCAGAACTCTGGTTGCCATGGCAACTGAAAGAAAAATCTTTAAATATCTTCTTTTAAACAACCCTAAGAGCTAGAGCTTACATATTTGGCATGAAACATCTTCTAATGAGTGTCTACCAAGTTTGTTCAAATAAAAGCCCTGGGGTCAAAATTGGCCCCGCCCCAGGGGGTCATTGATTTTCCCTATATGCATATAGTAAAAACTTAAAAAATCTTCTTTTAAAGAACCCAAAGAGCTAGAGCTTAGATTTTTGGCATGAAACATCTTCTAATGAGTGTCTACCAAGTTTGTTCAAATAAAAGCCCTGGGGTCAAAATTGGCCCTGCCCCAGGGGGTCATAGGTTTTCCCTATATGCATATAGTAAAAACTTAAAAAATCTTCTTTTAAAGAACCCAAAGAGCTAGAGCTAAGATATTTGGCATGAAACATCTTCTAGTGAGTGTCTACCAAGTTTGTTCAAATAAAAGCCCTGGGGTCAAAATTGGCCCCGCCCGGGGGGTCATTGATTTTCCCTATATGCATATAGTAAAAACTTAAAAAATCTTCTTTTAAAGAACTGTAAGAGCTAGAGCTAAGATATTTAGCATGAAACATCTTCTAGTGAATGTCTACCAAGTTTGTTCAAATAAAAGCCCTGGGGTCAAAATTGGCCCTGCCCCAGGGGGTCATTGATTTTCCCTATATGCATATAGTAAAAACTTAAAAAAACTTCTTTTAAAGAACCCAAAGAGCTAGAGCTAAGATATTTAGCATGAAACATCTTCTAATGAGTGTCTACCAAGTTTGTTCAAATAAAAGCCCTGATGTCAAAATTGGCCCTGCCCCAAGGGGTCATAGATTTTCCCTATATATGCATATAGTACCCAGCAAACACCCGACGTTGACCCAACGTTGGATCAACGTTGAATTTTGGTCGCGACGTCGGTGACCTTCATACAACGTCAAGTCGACGTTGAATCCCCGACGTCTAACAGACGTTTCATTTTGACGTCGACTCGACGTCGGGTTTTGGTCGGTAATCTGACAATAGGTGAATTTAATTTATGAAACCAATATATATATAAATGAAAGCATAAACAGCGAGAATTTTAAGTTTAAGTTTAGAAAGGGAACATTATGTATTTATTTTCTCCATCAAAACAACAGTATCACGTGGGTGGCTAACGTACGATATTCGATAGGTGGCGCTCTGTAAACGGATAGTCGCAGATCAGTTTGAAATATATTTGCTCTATTTTCGTTTAAATAATATCTTATCTCCTCGAATTAGTCTAAAAAGTGTTTATATAATTTACAATGAAGTTGTTATCATTTTTGAGGGCTTCATTTTATAGTGGTAAATAATTTAGTAAATTCGAATTTGCGACTTATCGGATTTGAAATTCAATTATATTGGCGGACAAAAAAACGACGGGTTGACAGACAAAGTTGTATATTCCAAACAAAAGAAAAAGGTAGGCAAACATTATATATTGTTTTTCAATGCTAATTTACCGCATGTTTGCATGGATTCGATGGTTACTTGATAATTGAAATGTTTGACTGGTAAAACTTAATGTCACGTGATTTCGCGAGATAAATATTTTTGTTTCCACGTAAGAACACTTTATCATTTGCTATAGAACAGTCTGCATAATCGGATCATTTTTCCCACACTATATCGCCATGCCAAATAAATGCACAATCAATGCCAGGAAATATCCTAGCAATTGAAATCAATAAAAAGTTAAATGCAATATACGTAAGACTCTTATTATTCAAATGCTGGTAAATTTTCCTCTTATTTCTTATCAACATGAATTTCCCTTATATGAGGGGCCGGTCATTTACACATGTATCAGATGCAGTTTGATTTTGATATCTCAACTACTCGTTGTTAATTGAAGTACTTTACCCATACTGTTAGCATACCATGTGTTTCTTATATTATGATAATGATTCATGGCATTTGATACATGTAAATGATATGACTTTGGTAAGATATATCTGAAAGCACATTGTATTTGACTAGCTATCTTTTTATTAATGTAATCAAACAACATATTATCAATCAGAAAACACATTATCATAGTTATAAATCAATAAAAGTAATAGTTTGTTAATTAGCCTGCTTATGCTCGTATCATAAAACGTTTTTACACTAAGCCAGTCTGTCCTATATACACTTAGCAGACCAGATCATGCTGGGCGGAGATAATATCTATAAAATGACAGAAACATGTGAATTTCTTTGATGTTGTATAAAGTACATTGAATACAAACAAGAAATATCTTTAAAAAAGATAATCAGCGTAAATTCAGTGCAAAATGTCTCATAGCTTTAGAATATTGTCAAAATTAATGATATTTATACTTTATAACAATAAAAATGTCTAAAGTGAAATACATTTGGTGGTTACTAGTATAATCTATGAGAGTTGTCTAAACTTAGCTGAAACATGTATGCTCCTATAATGTCAACAAATTAGTCATGTTATTATAGATGCTGAAGCTTTTTTGTCACCGTGACTTTTGACTACTGATTTCAAAGTCAATACCAGATAATAACATTTTGGGCGGGGGTTGTAGAGGGGTATGAGGTGGATGTACTAGTTAAGCCTACTGGCTTTGCTACGTGTCGTACACCTACACAGATTATATTTTACAATGTACTTAAAATGTGGAATGTAAAATATAAATGTTGTTCCATATATACAGAAATATATCTATTTATCTTATAATAAGTACTAAACTCAATTTTTCTATAACCCATCAATGACACTGATTATCAAGTGAGACAGTTTCAGATTGAGGTGGTCAATTGGGGTGTATTTCGGTAAATTCACTTACCGGGTTGTACATGTAAACAACGCCGAATAACTATGAATAAATTAATTTGTTATTATTACGCACAAAAAATAGTACTTAAAGATTTTGCGAGATTCTTTATGATAATGTTGCATTTTAAATATATTAATTTTCGCAATTCATATCAGCTTGGAGAATCTCTTTTGTTGATCAAAAATATCGTTCAATTTCATAGAAAACAGAAAAGCTACGGCAAATAAAGTATGAGTGAGTAGTAAATCGAATGTCCAAGTAAAGGCTGAAAAACAAAAAGTTGGGTTTGTTGTTAATATTATCAACAAAACAAATTGTACATGAAATCATATGTACTGTATATTTTGTATTTTGATATATCTTTGTTTTGGTCATAACGTTGTTATATTTAGTTTACGATTGTATAAATATTTTTAATACAACTTTATTCTTAGAGACAAGTAAACTAAGGATTACGAATTTGTCCTTAAATTTCATAACAGCCAGTCTTTCCACCAATGAAAAACACCCTCTTTTAGCTGAAGATTTTGTAACTAACAATTTCATTTGTTACAAATCTAGGTCAAAATCCATTTTAATACAGCTGCGCCGAAAAATAACAATATCAATTTTTGCGGGAGTAGAATTAATTTGGTATTTGTTATATCAGTTTTTCATGCGCTTATGAGTTAACTTAGATTAATAGTAATTGGATTTTGCATATGTATTAGACAAACATCCTTCCACCACATGGTTAAATTCTAAAACGATTATATTTCGTCTTTCAGATTGTGAAAATTATGATAATTCAACATGTGTAAAAAGTTCAGGGGGAAGATGAAAATATTTAGAGGAAAAGAAAAATGAAAACCTACCAAGATTTTGTGACAGGTATATTTCAAAATATTATAGAAAATACAGTGATCTTATTACCCTTGATTTTATAATGAAATTCACGAAGCCATTTTTATCAAAATTGATAGATATATACAGTAGGTAAACGAAACTACATGGTTTAAACTAAATTAAAAATAATAAGTATCTTTTTAAGTAGTTGGAGAGTTTTGTCAGAATTTAGTTTAATTATAATATGTAAAAGTGATTTATTTCTTGCACTTGTAACTGATTATTTTATTTTTTTAATTTCAGAAAGTATGATGAGATCTTAGGTTGCAGACGGTAATGATACGCTTAAAGTATGCCCCAGGTCGACATAGTGGAGGAGGACGAAAGAAGCTAGAATACTATTGAAGATACATATGAACATTGCTATTTATAGTTATAACAAAATATTCAGAATATTGTTCCATTTAACATTCAGATCTATATTCAGTTATAAAATACAAATTTTTAGACAAATACAAAATCAGTGAGTTGGATAGATGATTGAAAAATCCCAAACTCAGAGTGATCAGTTCAGTGGTGATATAAGAAAAAACACATGCATGGATGTTTGCTATATAAAATGTCAGTGTTAATATTCAAGAAGGATTTTGTTTATCTTATTTCTAAAACATGCTTAATTTAAACATGAAGCGTTATTAAAGTACATACCGTCAAGTTTAATAGTTTCAAAAAATATTATGTAAATCTTGCATTTGTTATATAGTAACACATTTCTTGTTTTGTACTTGTGATTCCGAGTATAATATAAATTGCTAAAATCATAAGAATGCTTATTTATTAACCCTATTAAAGAGCTTTAAAAT
The DNA here is from genome assembly GCF_026571515.1 of Ruditapes philippinarum. NCBI lineage: Eukaryota > Metazoa > Mollusca > Bivalvia > Venerida > Veneridae > Ruditapes > Ruditapes philippinarum. The sequence goes on from NW_026863492.1 coordinate 5,124, forward strand.
GAAAATAAAATCATATTCCAAAAGTTTTGAATGAGGTTAAACATGGTCAGAAAATTTGGTCAGATAAGGTTGGCATATGTTCAGATAATGGTCAGAAAAGGTTTGGATTATTGGTCAGAAAAGGTTTTGATTATGTCAAAATAATGGTCAGAAAAGGTTGGATTATGGTCAGATAATGGTCAGAAAAGGTTGGATTATGGTCAGAAAAAGGTTGGATAAAGGTCATTTTATGACGTTGTATAGACGTCGGTTTCTGACGTCTAAAAAACTTTCAAATCCAACCTTCTGCCAACGTTTACCCAACGTCAGGGTCTAACGTCAGTACAACGTTGGTACAACGTCTTTTGTTTGCTGGGTAAAAACTTAAAAAATCTTCTTTTAAAGAACCCAAAGAGCTAGAGCTAAGATATTTGGCATGAAACATCTTCTAGTGAGTGTCTTCCAAGTTTGTTCAAATAAAAGCCCTGGGGTCAAAATTGGCCCCGCCCCAGGGGGTCAATTTGATTTTCCCTATATGCATATAGTAAAAACTTAAAAAATCTTCTTTTAAAGAACCGTAAGAGCTAGAGCTTAGATATTTGGCATGAAACATCTTCTAGTGAATGTCTACCAAGTTTGTTCAAATTAAAAGCCCTGGGGTCCAAAATTGGCCCCGCCCCAGGGGGTCATTGATTTTCCCTATATGCATATAGTAAAAACTTAAAAAATCTTCTTTTAAAGAACCCAAAAGAGCTAGAGCTAAGATTTTAGATGAAACATGTTCTAATGGTGTCTACCAAGTATGTTCAGATAAAAAAGCCCTGGGGTCAAAACTGCCCCGCCCCGGGGGTCATTGATTTTCCTTATATGTGTATAGCAAAAACTTAAAAATCTTCTTTGAAAAATCCCCAAATAGCTAGAGATTTAGATATTAAGCATGAAACATCTTTAAGTAAATATCTACAAAGTTTGTTCAAATAAAAGCCTGGGGTCAAAAACTGGCCCTGCCCCAGGTGGGTGTCATTGTTTTTAACTATATGTGTATAGTAACAACTTAAAAAATCTTCTTTTAAAAAACCCAATGAGCTAGAACTTAGATGTTTAGCATGAAACATCTCTTATGGGTGTCTATGTGTCTACCAAGTCTGTTCAAATAAACAAATAAAAGCCCTTGGGTAAAAATTGGCACCGGGGGGGGGGGGGCTATATACAGGTGAGCGAACCTCATGGGCCATCATGGCCTCTTGTTTTATAATTTCTTTATTTGTTATGTATCTATAATAAACTTCATTATATATGTTTTCTTTATTACCACTAAAATCATTTGTAAGAAGGTTTAATATTCTAGCTTGACCGTTTCATAATTATGCCCTCCTTTTAATTTTTTATTCCATAAATTATTATTTTTACTCAAAACTTCTTAATTTTCTTTAAAAATCCCATATCATAATTAATATGACAATGGTTATAAGTCTAGTGTCCATATATCTAGAATTGTCTCCTTCATAAACTTTTAAATTTTCTTATTCATTCTTTAACTTTTTTATTTCTCGATGGATTTACTCCAAATTTAAAATAGACATTCATTATCAACACCTACATCATATATGATTAGTTTTATAAGTCAAGGGTTTCCATGATTATTATAAGTCAAGGGTTTCCATGATTATTTTCATTTTGAATTTTATTTGATTTTTTTTCCTTCTTTGTTACTAGAAATGGTATATTTGAAAATTGTTATTTTTCACTTTTCTTCTTTGTGTCTATAAATAGCATCTTCTTTAGGCTATATAAAATAAATTCCCAGATTCTCATCCCCCACCTGCCCGGCAAATACAATTTTTATTTAAAAAAAAAGAAAAAAAAAAAGAAGAAATTTTGAAAATCAAGGAAAAAGTTTATAGCTAGAATTATACATTTGATATTACCGTGTTATGAAATGCGATGTCTGAAAGTATTAGGAAGTGATATGATCAAATGTAATCTGTGCGGCAAAAGTTAGCGTCCAGTCTCTGTCTGGCTGAATAAAAAATTAAATCAGCGGTTCAAGATAAATTTTTTTTACCGCCAATCCTCGGTGTCAGAATAAATATCAAACGATGTTAAAGATATAACTGTTCTGATGAGTAAAACGCAATCTGTGAGAAAAAAACAAAAGATATGACCAACAGAGGACCAATTTTGGACAAGTCAAATAAACAGCTGTGAGAGTGGATGAATAACAATCTAAAACTAATAATAACATGTTTAATCTGATAAATCAAAATCAACAACAACTAGAATTGAGAATGGTTATGCAGGATACAGACATTTTTCATTTGTCACATATTTTCATGATGCCAATTATTATTATAAAAAAAGATGTTGCCTAAAGGAAGCTTAGTTTTGTTAAAATGTGTCCAATAACACTTTAAATATAGTTTTTATTTAAGAATACTTTCGGTATTGTTTACATTAGAAATTTGCCAGCATATGTTGTATAATGAATATTTTCTTAACGGATGGGGGAGTGGAATTATCGGAAGAAACCAGCACAATGGTCCGATGATACAGGGTTTTAGAAATTATCTTTAAATATTTTTTAAGCACTTCTTTACGGTACAGTGAATTACAAAATGCAGCAAAGATAGCTTAACATATTCAAAATGGTTTGGGACTTCTACTTTTTCTTCCTTTGGAAGTCTCAGGATTTTTAAAACCCTAGTGAGGACCCTGATTATTTATATGGTCCACATTTTGTTTTGTTTCTTCATTGAAAGCCACACTAAGAAAGGTGGTCATTTTTTAAATTCGCTCAGGTTGTTATAATATTATACTTGAAATGTCAGGGCCTCAAAATATCATCTAGACCACAAATAAACAAAATGGTGCCGGGTCCTTAATTATTGTCTGATTGATTTCTTTTGCTGGGTCCTTAATTATGGGCTGCTTGATTTTGTATGTACTCTTTATCAGGGGGTCAAATGTATAGCGGTGAAATGTGGTGAAATCATGTGATACGGACTAATGGCGGATTTATTTGTGTAAACATGCATCAGAGTGAGTGTATTTTATTAATTATTTCATCAATCTTCGATTTCAATTGCATATTTTGTATTGAAGATGTGAAGATAGCTCCCAAACCAAAATCGCAAGCTAACATTGCAAGCTTGTCACAAGCTTGCTGCAAGCTTATGTTGCAAGCTTGCTACTGGCTAGTAATTGGAACCTTGCGGCAAGCTTGCGATCAGTTATTTAAAAAAAATCTGACTGCAAACTAGTTAACATTTAAGCTTAGCGCTAAAGCTTAAATCGACTCCAAGCTTTAGCGCCAAGCAGAATCGCAAGCTGCGCATAATGCATAATCTGTAGCTTGCTGAGCTATTTGCAGATGCACAGTTTATCGCATAGCCTGCACAGGCTAAGTGCGCAAGCTTGCGCCATCTGATACCACTACAAGCTTAATGTTCAAGCTTGCGCAAGCTTAATCGCAGCGCTTGCAACAAAAACTGTAAACCCCTATTTGACAAGGAGCTGCTACGTGTATACGAACAACCAGTCTCTGAATCCTATGTAACATGCAAAAAAAAAAAGGCAAAATTACCCATGATAAAAACTTATTTTAATCATAAATTGTTAAAAAAGAAGCTGTGATGTTAAATTTTTCATTTGCTACGACTAATGTTTCTTTCCAATTACCACTGTTAAATAGTCCAGCCTTGATGGAATGACATTTTTGAAAAAATCCGCCTAATTCCAGATCCCTGAATGTTCTTAAAATGTTTAAAATTCTGGGACGGAACTCAGCACAGGAATGTTTGGGGATATAATTTTTATGAGTTTTAAAATGATCACATATTTCTTTCACAAAATTTTAATACATAATTATCCTTTAGTCCAAATACAGAAATAGAACACCCTACATTCCACTATAACACAAACAGTTTTTTTCTAGCTGCAGGGTTTTGTTACCGTAGGTTCTTGTTTTCTTAGAATCCAACACTTTGTTTTTAAGCAATTAATTTTTGCTCTTAGTCTGTCAGTGACAAACTATTCAATCTTAATTTTGTTTTAAATGTTTCTGATTATTTAAATTACATTTCTTTACTCGGTGTCCATTTTTTAGTCCTCACTGCCTGTGTTTCCTAGAACTTCTTATGGTTGTGCTCACCTTTAAAGATAAAATTGATAATTAATTAAACACAGATGCGGTAATGAACTATGTTTCATTGCATAAATGCAGTTATATTCATATCTTTTAATAACATCAAATCTAATGTTCAACAGTATTAACTATTAAATATTAACTATGCTTATGCATTTTCAAAAAAATACTAAAAGCAATGCAGTATATCTATTTCAATGTGCACAAATGTTTAAGAATTTCTCTGTATGAGAATTAAGTAAATTTGTGACAATATTTATTACCCAGTATGTATTTTTTCAAGAAAAGATGTGGAATAGAAAAGTATTGAGATTTAATAATATACCTTTTCAGGATTAATACTGCACATCATTATTAAACACTGCCGCTATTTCTCACACTTTATATGTCCCAGCCTGCAAATTATTTATGTATAATGTAATTTTAGATTGTTCCATTGAAAACACAACACATACATGTAAAATAACAAATGATTACCGGTATGATTGACCCTGTTCAGCTGTACAAAACTACTGATTGTACCATTTAGTCCTATTTAATCAAATTGATTTAATTTGTTTAATTTGCAGGAAATGAAAAAGATCTACTAACATGCCATTTAAACAATATAAACAATCATTAAAAAGAAATCATTGAATAATTTATATTTTACAGATTATACATGTATAGATTAAAAAGAATTATCAGAAAAACAAATGCATGAAGTTGAAAATATAAAAACAACCTTGATCTCTTGTTACAAATGTTAATAGTTTGATATATAACCTGCTTCTGCATTAATGTAACTTAAGGTTTATAAATACCTGATTCTGTTGTATATCTCCTTGTCCCAGGTGATTCTGATTGTTTAACCCATTACCAGATATATACGCCTTTCTACGCCTTTTTCACCCCCCCCCTTTTTTTGCGTTCTCAAATGGTGAAAAAATGCCTTATTTAGGCCCCCAAACACTTGTTTTTGTTTGAGAAATGTTGTTTAAAAAATTGACCACTTTTTCGGCGCGGCCCCCCATCCAAAAGATACATCAGGGGGTTGCCAGAAGGGGGATGTGCCCTCTTCTGTTTGGGGGGTTTGAAGTGGGGCGGAGTCCCCCTCATCGCCAAGAAAATTTTGGACTTGTGGGAGGCTAAAAATGGCCCCAGGTCGACCATAAGGTAACGTGTAACCAATACTGAAAAGCCTTTGACTCTATCTCAATCCATTGAGAACTGGCAGCACTTTAAAATCAATTTTGATGGAAAAAATCAACGCAAAATAGTGATTTTTGGCAATTTTGAGATGTCCCCTAGTTGCCATGGTAACAGGAAATTTCAGACTGAGCATGTTGTTACAAAGGCAATGGACCAGTCAACATTTGTGCCAAGATTGATTAGTATTGAAGCAGTTTTTATAGTTTTATAGCAACTTGAACTTGTAACGGGAGACTTTTCAATGAAAACAGCCATTTTTCACAAAATGCTCATGGGGTAATGGGTTAAGGACCAGCAGACATTTTCACAAAAAATCTTACGATTTATCTTAAGTTTTTCACTTACGATAATCGTAAGTTAAATCTTAAGTCATTTTCACAAAGCCACTCGTAAGTTAAAATTTTATCTTAAGATAAAAAATTCACTTACGATAAAAAACATCCCTAGCAACGTTCCTTTGATATTGATGTGCATGCTCTATATTTGATTCCGGTTTTAAAATCAAGTAATAAAGAGCTTGAAATATCTATTGAACACAATCAAATTTCAATAAGAACAAACAAATGATTCAAACTGATATAATTTCTTGATTGAAGATAATTATAAATATATAAAAGATTCAAAAAGAAGGTCTACTATGTTATTAATAAATAAAAAGGTACCACTTAAGTACAAGCTGGCAGAGATAACGAACTCACCAAATGTACAAATTATCAGTTTTCAATAATATACTACAGTATAGTTCACATCTAAACTATTCATAACCCTCTCCATCGTGACGTCATCAAGTCATGACGTCACAACTGTTTATGTTGAAAAATAATTATACCTCAATAAAGTGTAATTTATAGCATACTGTTTGCTTTATATATATTTGTCCTCCAATTTTGTGTTTGTTTTTATTCAGTTTAGGTAAGAGATACATGATATTTTACCCTTAAGAGAGAAAAAATTACACTTACGAACGGGGAAGACCTATCGTAAAGTTACGACAGATTTTGCACTTAAGATTTTCTTAAGATTTTTTGTGAAAAGGAGATTTATCGTAAGATTTCTCTTACGATAAAAAATTGTCGTAAGTTTTTCTGTGAAAATGTCTGCAGACCTTGTTGTTTATCAAACCCAAATTTGCTTGGGCTCTTTAATGACCTTGACCTTGAAGGTTATATTACTGAATTTTCTCAGATTTGTGCATTTATTGGTGTGTAGTGTATATATATATCCTGTATAGTATATGTATTATATATATATAAAATTTTGTGTGTGTATATATATATATATTATTATATATGCATGTATATATATTTATATATATATATATATATATATATAAATATATATATATATATAAATGTGTGTGTATATATATATATATATATTTTTAGAAATATTGCGTCATTTTTTTCTATTTTTAGAAATTGCGTCATTGTTGCTATTTTTAGAAATTGCATCATTTTTTCTATTTTTAGAAATTGCGTCATTTTTTCTATTTTTAGAAATTGCATCATTGTTGCTATTTTTAGAAATTGCGTCATTTATCTATTTTTAGAAATTGCGTCATTGTTTCTTTTTTTTAGACATTGCGTCATTTTTTCTATTTTTAGAAATTGCGTCATTTTTTCTATATTTAGAAATTGCGTCATTGTTGCTATTTTTAGACATTGCGTCATTTTTTCTATTTTTAGAAATTGCGTCATTGTTGCTATTTTTAGAAATTGCGTCATTTTTTCTATTTTTAGAAATTGCGTCATTTTTGCTATTTTTAGAAATTGCGTCATTGTTGCTATTTTTAAAAATTGCGTCATTTTTTCTATTTTTTAGAAATTGCGTCATTTTCTCTATTTTTAAAAATTGCATCATTGTTGCTATTTTTAGCTCGACTATTCGATAAGAATAAGTAGAGCTATTGCAGTCACCCGAGCGTCGGCGTCGGCGTAACCACTTATGTTAAAGTTTTTGTAATAGTTCAAATATTTTCAAAGTCCATTGACATATGGCTTTGAAACTTTGCACACTTGTTCACCATCTTGACCCCAACCTGTAAACAGGAGGAGGTAACTCTATCAAGCATTTTGACAGAATTATGCCCCTTTTGTTTCGCCTTGAAAAAGGTGACATATAGGGATTACTTTTGTCAGCGTCCTGTCGGCGGCGTCTGTTGTTGGCGTCCCCTAAAGCTTGTCCGGAGCAATAACTCAGTCACTATAAAGTCCGATTGACTTCAAACCTCGGTATGCATGCTTCTTTTCAATAACCCGAAGTGCAGTGCACAAGACCGGTACTCTGCAGTTCTTATTTTTTGAGTTATTGCCCCTTTGTTAATTTTCATACTTAATTTTGTCCGGGCCATTTCTCTTCAACTAAAAAAAGCTATGGACTTGAAAACTTCATAGGATGATAGATCTTATTAAGAAGAAGTGCAGTGCACAAGAACCGGTACTCTGCACTTCTTATTTTTTGAGTTATTGCCCTTTGTTAATTTTCATACTTCATTTTTGTCCGAGCCATTTCTTCCTAATGTATAAAAGCCATGGACTTGAAAACTTCATAGGATGATAGGTCTCATTAAGAAGAAGTGCAGTGCACAAGAACAGGTATCTATGCATTTCTTATTTTTGAGTTATTGCCCTTTGTTTATTTTCATACTTTAATTTTGTCCGGGCCATTTCTCCTTAAGTTAAAAGCTATGGACTTGAAACTTCATAGGATGATAGATCTCATTAAGAAGAAGTGCAGTGCACAAGAATCAGTACTCTGCATTTCTTAATTTTTGAGTTATGGCCCTTTGTTAATTTTCATACTTAATTTTTGTCCAAGCCATTTTCTCCGAAAGTATAAAAGTTATGGACTTGAAACTTCATAGGATGATAGATCTCATTAAGAAAAAGTGCAGTGCATAAGAACTGCTACTTCTGCATTTCTTATTTTTGAGTTATTGCCCTTTTGTTGATTTTCTCACTTTATTTTTGTCCTGGTCATTTCTCCTCAAGTATGAAAGCTATGGACTTCATAGGATGATAGATCTCATTAAGAAAAAGTGCAGTGCATAAGAAACTGATACTCTGCATTTCTTATTTTTTGAGTTATTTGCTTTTTGTTGATTTTTCTTACTTTATTTTTGTCCTGGTCATTTCTCCTCAAGTATGAAAGCTATGGACTTTGAACATCATACAATGATAGATCTTATTGATAAGAAGTGCAATGCACAGAAACTGCTGCTCTGCACTTATTATTTTTTTAGTTATTGCCCTTTGTTATTTTTCATATTTCATTTTTGTCCTGGCCATTTCTCCTAAACTACATTGTTCACAAGGCGACACATCCGACTCGCGGAGTTCTAGTTCGACTTAGAATTTACGTTAAAGTTTTTGTAATAGTTCAAATATTTTCAAAGTCCATTGACATATGGCTTTGAAACTTTGCACACTTGTTCACCATCATGACCCCAACCTGTAGACAAGAGGAGGTAACTCTATCAAGCATTTTGACAGAATTATGCCCCTTTTTTGACTGAGAATTTACGTTAAAGTTTTTGTAATAGTTCAAATATTTTTAAAGTCCATTGACATATGGCTTTGAAACTTTGCACACTTGTTCACCATCATGACCCCAACCTGTAGACAAGAGGAGGTAACTCTACCAAGCATTTTGACAGAATTATGCCCCTTTTTCGACTTAGAATTTACGTTAAAGTTTTTGTAATATTTCAAATATTTTCAAGTCCATTGACATATGGCTTTGAAACTTTGCACACTTGTTCAACATCATGACCCCAACATGTAAACAGGAGGAGGTAACTCTATCAAGCATTTTGACAGAATTATGCCCCTTTTTGGACTTAGAATTTATGTTAAAGTTTTTGTAATAGTTCAAATATTTTCAAAGTCCATTGACATATGGCTTTGAAACTTTGCACACTTGTTCACCATCATGACCACAACCTGTAAACAGGAGGAGGTAACTGTATCAAGCATTTTTTTTACTATCAAGCACTAAGAATAGTCGAGCGTTGCTGTCCTACCGACAGCTCTTGTTAGAAATTGCGTCATTTTTTCTATTTCTAGAAATTGCGTTATTGTTGCTATTTTTAGAAATTGTGTTATCGTTGCTATTTTAGAAATTGCGTCATTGTTGCTATTTTAAGAAATTGCGTACTGTTGCTATTTTTAGAAATATGCTTAATGTTTCTATTCATATATATATACAAAATATATAAACAAAACTAATGTGACAAGACAGACCAACTAAATTTATAAAAATGAAATGTTAATATATGTTCAAACCTTTCTATGTTTGCGTTTAGAAAAAGTAAAAAGTCGAGCGTTTGGGTCGTCAGACCAAACAAATAATGGTAGCGAAATTTCAGACTCTGATGCTGTTAATTGCAAATGCTGAAAGAAATCCGCTTTTTTGAAGCGGTTACTTCCCTTTATATGTACACTTACGCCGAAAAATTCAGGGGAGATCACTGGGTAAAGATGGTCAAATAACAGGCGCAGTAATTTTCAAGCAAAATAGTTCCCGAATGGTCAAAGATTTCTAATATTGTTTTATTCTTTATAGATATACATACTTAATTATAGTAAGCTCCATTGTTATTTACATCTGTGTTTAACGAAATAATAAGGGTTACAAACCCTAATTTAGAATAATATGGTTTTCTTCAGGCTGTTAACATATAACTTCACCGTGGCCGAGGGTTTTGCGCGCTCGCTTAGGAAGAGAGAAGTCTGTAGTTCAAAATCCCAGTTGAGGCAACTTATTTTTTTTCAAATTGTTTAAGTATTGAATTGAATATCAGTGTTGCAATTAGTCTTATAGCCAATTTACTACAATTAAAATGCTAGAAAGAATTGGTGGCACTATACAAAAACAAATTGGTTTATAATCTCACAACCTTCACCTTTCAGACATTCTGAGACCCAAACAAATTCAGCGCCTTCAGTGCTTTGATTTTAAGGAGCAATGCATGCAAACTATTATTTTCTTGAATGTATGTCATATATCATTGAATAATGTTGTGCAACTGGTTATCTGCCTGTGATACAGAATTTGAAATATTTTGAACTGTTTTTCTGGCCAGACTGAAATACAATTTTGTTCATTTTTAGGTCCCCTGCCCCCTACTTGGCAACGATGTATATTTTTTCATTGCGAATCAAAGGGGGACCACTGCGTCGGATATTAGTGGTGTTCAGCCTGAAGTGAATCCCGGAAGCGGAAATACGCCAATTTGCAAAATGGCTGACAATTCAACATCGGAAAATTCTGGAAAGAAAATAACGGTTACAGTTAAAACCCCTAAAGAAAAACAAGCAATTGAAATTGATCAAGATGCTTCGATTCAACAGGTATTTTGCGTCTTCATAATTTCATCCTCATCTAAATTATGTAAAACGCTAGATATGCTATAGTCCTATAAATATGACGTCGCTTTGAGATATTTCTGCTTCTGGGCAAAGCAACGTCATATCGAAATTGCTCAAAAACCCATAGCATGTTCCGCCAGAAAATCGGGCGGAACGAAAAACAATGAAGACAGCGTGTATTTACATAAGTTTTGACAAATTTATGAACAAAACTAAAAAATAAATACCTTTTGTCAAAATAATTAAACTGTCACATCCGAAAAATCATGATTAAATCCTCTCATGTATTTCAATTCTTTTTTACAGCCGATAAAATAATGGCGGGCCATAAGGTGCGCGAAACCTGATTGGCTAATTCAAATGCAAGCGTTTAACTGGAGTCAGAACAATCTAACGGAATATTTTTTTAACGAAATAATTGCCCATGCACCGTCAGTGTGTTCGAATATATTTTTCCGGTTCAAAAATTTTTGGGAATCAATCTGTAAAGCACCTTGCTTAACCAGATGGCCGATAGACAAAAAATAGATTGATGTTTATATTTTTATTTTAAATTGATAAGTACATTGTTTGAGAGTTTTTGTGTATGATTGAGCATGAACTTGAAAGAAAGAAGATAAGCTTTTGAAAATAAAGCTTGAAAGGCAAGACAAAAGACATTTTTTGATTTTTTTATGATGCTATGCGTTTTTGAGCAATACCTATTAGACGTCAGGCTTGACCGACATAAACTATAACAAGCCTGTAACGTCTAATATATTGGACTAGATATGCTAGAGATCCTTTAAGTACAGAAGATTTAGAGGTGATATCATACAAGCATGGAAATTATTAAATGGGAAGGAAGATATAGATTATAAATGTATTTTTTGGAAAAAGCACAACTTGATAATCATCACATCAGAGGAAAATTCCATGAAGTTGAAAATAAAATCATGTAAAAAGGAATTAAGAAAACATTTTTTCTCATTAAGAGTAATACCAGAGTGGAATAAAATTACCAGATTCTGTAGTATGTTCACCAACGCTGAATTCGCTAAAAAACAGACTCGATGCCTTTAAGGTTATGAAAAACAAATTTTATATACTGTAACCTATACCGGATAATAATCATTGGGTGTCAGACCTCGAGGGTCGTATAAGAGATTTCTGATCTCGCGACCCTATACGCTGGATAAAGTAAAGTAAAGTAAGTAGGGATAATGGAATGGTGATCTACCAGATGCTTGGAAAGAAGCTAATGTTAAAGCTTTGTATAGAAACAAGGGTGATAAATGTGATCCTTTAAATTATCGCCCTATCTCTTACTTCATTAACATGTAAAATATGTGAAACCCTAATGCAACACAGGTAGCAAGACACCTCACCCCCCAGACACTTCATCCCTCAAATTTTGAAGTCACTTCACCCCTTAAGACACTTCACCGCCCAAAATCAGTAAGACACTTCACCCCTCATCCAATTTTTTTCTATAAAGTTAAAAAAAAACAAGTTGGTTAATTGGTTGTATTGCCAAATGATATATCACAGCAACACATGATTAATATGTTAATACGGGGAAGTCAAAGTCCGCGAGCCCGGGCTTTGGCTTGCCCGGCTATAGACTACACATGTATATTTAAAAGAAAATCAAATAAAATAAAAAATATATAGAATTCTATACCCATCAATGAAATTTTCAGTGTCAGTTCTAGTTAGGCGCCGCCATTTACAATGTAACTCAATGATAAAAGGCGGTGTATTCCGATAACGGAACAAATCTCAACTTTTCGGATTAATAATAATCGTCGAGTGTTCCGAGTGAAAACGGAAGCGGGTACATATAATACCGAATGACACCTTTAACACGGAAAAAATGAAAGGATTTTTTACCGACTTCCCCGTTCATAGGCTTTGCCTAATTTCATATTATGAAATTAGATGCTACCTATGGTGCGGAAAGCTGTGTTATGAATTATGATTTTAGCATAACATATTTAGTGTACATGTAAACAGGCATTTTGTACTATAAACAAATCATCAGAGCGCTCGGCGCATGCCTCGGCCGTTTGGAAAATCCTGTCCGCCATTTTTGTTAATCTCTAATCACAGTTGTTGTTTTAACGTTATTTTTAATGTGCCAATTTATCAAAAAGGATATGTTAAAGTAGCTTTTTATATTTATTTATAATCGTTTCTATAGTTCTTATCACAGGAACCCGAAATTCTATCCAAAACAAAAAAATAACGATTTAAAAAAAATCCCATATCTATACTATAAAAAACACAAGGAAGGCAACAACATTTCCCCACTCACCGCTACATTTACAAGGAATATTTGTAAAAACGCCTGGAATTTACTTCCGAGCACACTAAATAAAGCACATTAAAATCTATCAGAAACACAACTTACTCTTATCAACTATCCAACTTTTACGCCAATTGAATGAATTTATCACTGCTTTTCTCCCATCGTCGGTTCCATTGCCATTTCAAGCGATAAACTCCGTCATACCGTTATTGACCAGTCTTTGTATATCCCGAAATTCTATCCCAAAAAAAGAAAGAACAATTTAAATAAAAATCCCATATGGTATACTTCTATTATATATATGGGATTTTTATTTAAATCGTTTTTTTTTGTTTTGGAAAGAATTTCGGGATATTATTAAAATCAAACTTTATAGCGATTATTGATAGAAAAAATAGCGTTTAGTTGCAGTTGATAAACATGAATTGAAATCATTTACATAATTACTATAATCCTTTTTTGTGTTGCCTCTACGGAGTAGTGGCGACATATAGGGATCACTTCTCTGTCGTCTGTCTGTCCGTCTGTCTGTCAGTCACAAAACTTGTCCGGACTACTCCTCATAAACTACTAGTGCAATTTCATCCAAACTTTACAGGAATGATCAGTAACAAGTCTAGTTGTGCATATTGTCAGCATTTTCCGGCTCAATGATTTTTGTCAGAGTTATGGCCCTTTAATAATTTTTAATTTTAAAGTTTGTCCGGACTACTTCTCTTATACCACTAATGCAATTTCAATGAAACTTTACAGGATTGATCTGTAGCTCAAGTCCTTGCGCATATTGCACAGGTTTTCCAGTTGAATGATTTTTGGCCGAGTTATGGCCCTTTGATAAAAAGGTGTTTTTTTCTGTGTGTTGCCAGATACACAAAAGCTTGTCCGGACTACTCCTCATAAACTACTAATGCAATTTCATCCAAACTTTACAGGAATGATCAGTACCAAGTCTAGTTGTGCATATTGTCAGCATTTTCCGGTTCAATGATTTTTGTCAGAGTTATGTCCCTTTAATAATTTTTATTTTTAAAGTTTGTCCGGACTACTTCTCTTATACCACTAATGCAATTTCAATGAAACTTTACAGGATTGATCTGTAGCTCAAGTCCTTTCGCATATTGCAGGGGTTTTCCGGTTGAATGATTTTTGGCTGAGTTATGGCCCTTTGATAAAAAGGTGTTTTTTTCTGTGTGTTGCCAGATACGCAAAAGCTTGTCCGGACTACTCCTCATATACTACTGGTGCAATTTTATCCAAACTTTACAGGAATGATCAGTACCAAGTCTAGTTGTGCACAGTCCGTCTGTCTGTCCTTCTGTCACAAAATTTGTCCCAACATGAAATTGGCAATCATGAGGCGACACATGTGATTACTGATCGCTCTTGTTGGTATTAATAAGTTTAATTCTCAACATCTTTAAAATGAAAAACAGCACCGAAAATATTTATTGTTGGACTCTCAGTTTGCATTTTCCATGAAAGCATTTTTTAATTTAGGCTAATTGATTTTGAATTTATGTTTGATATTTATTTACTAAAAATAAAATTATACATAGGTTCTACGTACACACGATGCCAGGGTTCTAGTAAGAATACATATATATTTATTTTTGAGATCGACGAAAACCAGTTTTTTTTTGCCATTATATGATTATTTATTACATGTGCTTTATTAACAAATAAATGATTTAATAATTCATCTTTCATGCAAATAGAACAACAAATCATAAGCATAATAAACAACAACGTTGTAACTTAAAATATTTATCATTTAATCATAAATATAACTTTGCATACACACATACAACGAAACATTCAATGTACTTTGAATAATTATGCGTCATGTAACTTTGACACTTTATCAAGATGACAACGCTTTTCCATCGTATTCTTTTTTTACAAAATGGCGGAGCATCATTATTAGAGTAAACATTATATGTGGACAAATACGGGTTTTTTGTTAAAATACCCGTTTAAAGACACAAAATAACATACGTAAATACCCGTTTTAAAGACACAAAATAACATACGCATTTTAGACATTTATTATATAATTTTTACTAGACAATACAGTGTGTCCTGGCTAGCCGTACATGAGAACTTTTGTCTAGCCTAACGGCTAGCCACTTCCTATAAATAACCTTTTCTTGGATGATCAGTTTGGCTTTAGAAACAAAAGGAATTGTATTCTTCAACTTCTGACTGTTTTAGAAGATTGGACTAAAGCTTTTGATGAAAGTTGTCAAGTAGACTCAATTTATTTGGACATTAAAAAAGCTTTTGATACTTTACCAGGGCTCGAATTTAACACTCGCAAACTCGCAAAATGCTAGTTGAAAAATGATTTTGCGAGTTAGATTTATGACTACTCGCAATTTTTTGCGAGTTGAAGAAAAAATGGAATACGCTTGTCAGGAAAATCCGAAATATAAATAGGGCGTAATATTCGCAGGAAGCCGAGTTATAAACTATGCGAACACTTGCTGTCTGGTTTACATTTTCTATACCTTAACCTCGCTTAAAAAAGTACACAAATTTAAACCAGTCCAAATGTCATTTTGTCCGTGTAAATCAAGCGTGATCGGAATAAAATGTCTAAACGAAAAATAACAAACTTCTTCCCACTTAATGAAGCAAATGTGTCTTCCGATAACAATACTCTGAGTACAGAAGATTCACAGTCTATCAAAAGAAAGTCAATCAGACCTTCAGTTAAAATGGTTAAAGATTGGGAGAAAGAACTGCACGTCAGCCTTACATATATGTACGTACGAACTCGATGAAGATGGAAATGTTGCCAAAATATTTTGCGCCGATTGTTGTGCGCATAATCCAGACCAGACATCGTCGGTATGGCGACAATATTGCATTATTATTTTTTTACATGTAGATTGACATTTGATAAGAATCCCTGTCCCCTAAATCAAGTTTTTGAGTAGAAAGTAACGTTGCTGATTCGTACCCCGGGCAGTTCGAACTCGTCCAAATAAATTACAATTTTAAACAATTTTGGAATTAAAAAATCATTGTCGTAAAAAGTGCTAGTTGAATTCAGTTTTTGCTAGTTAAAAATTTGTCCACTAGCAAAAAATTGCTAGTGGCCAAAAAAGTTAAATTCGAGCCCTGTTTACCTCACAATCGTTTACTTTTGAAGTTAAAGAACTATGGCAGGGATTTACCAACCCTTTTTATATTAGGGGTCCATTGGACACAGGATCTATAAAAACAGGGGTCCACTTGAAAATTTTGTGGGTCCACTCCCAGACAAGTTTTCGAAATTGCTGACTGCTTACAGAAGAAGTACACTAAGATTGCAATAAAAATGACTATTGTAAACAATTTTAGATTTATTTCTCAAACAAAAACAAAAGCAACTTTTCAGTATTTTGACTAGAAACATTCCTTCAATCGAAGCTCTAATCACTTGTATCCATCTAAACAGACAGACCGGTATGTTGTGTCACGTTTCTGTTTTGTGGATTGTTAAGATGATGTACTCGTTCAGTTACAGGCGACGAGACAGGCTCATTGTCATCTCATTTTCATTTCAGACCACCCCCACCTAAAAACTTCTTAAGTCAGCCTGTAAACCACAGGCGCTAGTCACATAATAAAATATTTTACATAAGCGGTCTATATATGTATATTAAGATATATCTTATTATAGTGTATAGCCCATATAAAACTTTAAAAAGTTTGTTTCAAGCACCTGTGCTGTAAACCGAAAGTACTGGCATAGATAACGGTAACAACCGAGCGCTCCGACTGATATTAATATCCGGGACACGTCGGTGCTCACTAATGATTGGTCGGTATTTTAAATGCGGACATTAACTAGCCAATAAACTGACGCGTTACTATAAATACCAATTGGTGATTCCCATGACCTTCACCGCTAACCAAAACATTTTAAATATTGTAAAAATACATAAAGGAAAGTTACTCTAAACAATTTTTGTGTGGTCACGATACTAAGTATTTATTTTTAAATATGGAAATGACAGTTGCTTTAGACAATTTTTCTGCGTCCATGTGTAAGCAGAATTTATTTTTTGTGCGTACAGGATGGCATTTTATATGTATATGACGCAGAATCCTGTGTCCGGTAAATCCCTGTATGGTATTGACAATCCCATACTGAATTGGATACAGAATTTTCTCACTAATAGGAGACAAAGGGTTTGTGTTGAAGATAGTTTTTCTACTTGGTCTTATATCACGTCAGGAGTTCCCCAAGGTTCAGTCCTTGGTCCAGTTTTATTTATCATTTACATAAATGAGTTTTTATGACTTACCTGAAGTTGTTCAGTCTACATGTAAATTATTTGCTGATGATAGCAAATTATACAGGAAGATTTATTCTCAAAACGATCAGTTGTTACTTCAACAAGACTTACTACGTTTATGTGACTGGTCAGCTGACTGGCTGCTTCAATTTTCCATTCCAAAATGTAAATCGATGCAGATTGGTAACGTCAAGCTTCCATATATCTACGAAATGAAAGACTCAAATAGTCAAAATATCTCTTTACCTAAAGTTGATAGTGAGAAAGATCTCGGCATCACATTCCAAGATAATCTTAAATTTGAACAACATGTCTTAAATACTGTAATCTGTACAAAGAAATTAACGGGTTTAATAAAGAGAAGTTTTCTTGCATGACAATACCTATGTTCTTGACTGTCTACAAAAGTCTGATAAGATCAATTGTTGAACTGTTTATTTTCCATCTACAAAGAAAAACATTCAATTGATTGAAAATATTCAAAAGAAGGGCAACTAGAATTATTCCATGATTGAAAGGTTTATCCTACGAACAAAGACTTGAAAGGCTCAATTTGCCAACACTTTTATATTGTAGACAACGTTTGACCTCATTCAAATTATAAAATAATTAATGGGTTTGATAATGTTGACCCGAATAAATTTTTGTGTTCAATGATAACTGTACATGCAAACATATATTCCAGCTATTTAAACCAAGTGTGAATAAAACACTAAGGAAAAATTCATTTCCTATTAGATGCATCAACCAGTGGAATAATTTAGATGAAATCATTGTTGTCAGTGAAAGTATTTTAACATTTAAAACTACTCCACCGGAGCTGGCAAAGTAAAAGATTTGATATGAGTGACATTTATTGAAGTTATCTTTGACAATACTGTGTAGGAGAAGCTTACAAGCCATCTTGGGTTAACTGCTCAGAAGAAGGCGAAGGTAAAGGTAAAGCACAGGGGACCCACACAGCGTTACAAGAGATTTCTGATCTCGCGACCCTACGCTGGATAAAGTGAAGCAGGGAATTCCCCAGGATTTTATTTTAAGCGCTACATTTTTTTAATTAGACGGGGGTGGGTGCGGGAGGGGGTCTTGACCCCCATAGCGCGTGTCGAAAATTTTACGCCATTTTAGATGTCAATATACTGCTGTGGGCTGTTTTAAAACAAATAATGAAAGCTTTTCACTTGATAAACATTTTCTTAATTTTTATTATTTACTTTTTCCATTTCCAACAATTCAAATAAATAAACAATTATATATAAACACAAGTTCACAACATGTGATCAACATTTATATGTATGTGTGTGTCCCATTTAAATGAGTATATTTTAGTTGTTTTTTCTTCATTAACATCATTAAGAGTGGGCCTGTCTTCTAGGTTTGTTGTCCTTCCATGCATTGACTGCCTTCTCAAAGTTGAAAGATTCTAATGGGGGTCCTTGAAGGGAGACAGCAAGAAGATAGTTTAGAACTTTAACAGAGAGACAATTCCTGTTTTCAGTCTTAACTCTCTTCAGGCAGCTGAATCCTTGCTCACAATCTCAAATTAATAAATGAAAGTAATCATTTATGTTAACCTCATATCTTTTATTATACCCCCACCACAAAATGTGGGGGGGGGGGTCTATAATGGATTCGCTTTGTCGCGTCGGTCGGTCCGTCCGTCCGTCTCCATTTTCGTGTCCGCTCTATAACTCCTATACCACTTGAAGGATTTTCTTCAAACTTGGCTCAAATGTTCACCTCAGCAAGGGGATGTGCAGAACCCATGTTGCCCATGTGTCAGCTCAAGGTCAAGGTCACAATTGAAGGTCAAATATCAAACACAATCATATATTAGACAGTATGTCGTGTCCGCTCTGTAAGTCCTACAATAATTGAAAGATTTTCTTCAAACTTGGTTCAAATGTTCACCTCAACAAGGGGATGTGCAGAACTCATGTTGCCCATGTGTCATCTTAAGGTCAAGGTCACAATTGAAGGTCAAATCAAACAATCAAATATTACGCAGTATGTCGCGTCAGCTCTGTAAGTCCTACACTAATTGAGAGATTTTCTTCAAACTTGGCTCAAATGTTCACCTCAACAAGGGGATGTGCAGACCCCATGTCACCCTTTTGCCGGCTTAAGGTCAAGGTCACAATTGAAGGTCAAAATTTGACTTAGAAAGAAAATGTTCTTAAATTTTAACATATTTCTGAATATTTCTGAATCTAGGAAAGGTATTTGGTTGAAACTTGAAATATATACGAAATGTCACAATTAAGATATGCTGGTCAAGTTTCATAACTCTGTATTGCATTTAAACAAAGTTATGCCCCTTTTTAATCTTCAAATTTACATACAATCACATATAAGACAATATGTCGTGTCCGCTCTATAAATCCTATACTAATGGAAGAATTTTATTCAAACTTTACTCAAATGTTCACCTAAACAAGGTTATGTGCAGAATCCATGTCACCTTTGTGCAGTCTAAAGGTCAAGGTCAAAAATTGACTTAGAAAATGTTCTAATATTTTAACATGTTCTTGAATATTTCTGAAACTAGCACAGGTATTTGCTTGAAACTTAAAAGATATATGCGGTGTCACAATTACGATATGCAGGTCAAGTTTCATAACTCAGTATTGCATTTTGACAAAGTTATGCCCCTTTTTAAGTCTTTAAATTTACATACAATCAATACTAGAATATACATGTATGTTGTGTCCGCTCTATAAATTCTATACTAATGGAAGGATTTTCTTCAAACTTTACTCAAATGTACACCCCAATTGGGCGATGTGCAGAACCCATCTTACCCTTGTGCCAGCTTAAGGTCAAGGCCACACTTGAAGGTCAAAAATTGACTTACAAAAAGTTTAGTATATTGGGAAAATGAAAGGTTATTTGTAACTGTTTCGAACATGATTTGATAATAGATATTTATACTATTACCTTTACAATTAGTCTTTTTTTCACCACCTGCAGTGTACTTACATGTTGCGGTGCATAGGAAATTTATTTTTAGAAAATATACATGTATGTTTAATTTATACAAAGTTAGTACAATTGATGTCCGCGTACAAGATTTGTCTAGCAAATCTCTGATGCTTAAAACAAATATTCTAAGATGTTATCAATATGTTAATGTATGTTCATTAATCTTAATGTTTTTGATATATTCTATTCATATGTTAACGAAACCACAATTTTTTTTTTCACAATTTATACATGTACTTTGGAAATTTACTTTCGTTCTATGCTCCAGTACAATTGCTTCCAAATCCGAAGCTTTTATAAAATATGGGGCATTACATGAAAGCTTCATTTTGATATTGCATTTTCGAAACCTTTTGTTTCGCGATTTCGTCAAGGCTTCAAGAATTATGCGTTTATCACAAGCGTACACATTGTACATGTCAAGTTACAAGATATATTTTACGTGTTTTAATTTAATATGTCAATCAATTTCTCAATATGTCTATTTATAAACTTCATATTTGTTCCCTAAATCTACAGGGATTACATGCGAAGCCCAAATGTTTACGGTTTTTAGAATGGGTAAATCAACAAAAATTAGATATATCATTATACCCCCACCACAAAATGTGGGGGGGGCTATAATGGATTCGCTTTGTCGCGTCGGTCGGTCGGTCGGTCCGTCCGTCGGTCGGTCCGTCCGTCCGTCCGTCTCCACTTTCGTGTCCGCTCTATAACTCCTATACCAATTGAAGGATTTTCTTCAAACTTGGCTCAAATGTTCACCTCAACAAGGGGATGTGCAGAACCCATATTGCCCATGTGTCAGTTCAAGGTCAAGGTCACAATTGAAGGTCAAATATCAAACACTATCAAATATTACACAGTATGTCGTGTCCGCTCTGTAAGTCCTACACTACTTGAAAGATTTTCTTCAAACTTGGCTTAAATGTTCACCTCAACCAGGGGATGTGCAGAACCCATGTCACCCATGTGTCAGCTCAAGGTCAAGGTCACAATTGAAGGTCAAATATCAAACAATTAAATATTACACAGTATGTGGTGTCCGCTCTGTAAGTCCTACACTACTTGAAAGATTTTCTTCAAACTTGGCTCAAATGTTTACCTCAACAAGGGGATGTGCAGAACCCATGTTGCCCATGTGCCAGCTCAAGGTCAAGGTCACAAGGTCAAATATCAAACACTATCAAATATTACACAGTATGTTGTGTCCGCTCTGTAAGTCCTACACTACTTGAAAGATTTTCTTCAAACTTGGCTCAAATGTTCACCTCAACAAGGGGATGTGCAGAACCCATGTCGCCCATGTGTCAGCTCAAGGTCAAGGTCACAATTGAAGGTCAAATATCAAACAATTAAATATTACACAGTATGTCGTGTCCGCTCTGTAAGTCCTACACTTCTTGAAAGATTTTCTTCAAACTTGGCTCAAATGTTCACCTCAACAAGGGGATGTGCAGAACCCATGTTGCCTATGTGCCAGCTCAAGGTCAAGGTCACAATTGAAGGTCAAATATCAAACAATCAAATATTACACAGTATGTTGTGTCCGCTCTGTAAGACCTACACTAATTGAAAGATTTTCTTCCAACTTGGCTCAAATATTCACCTCAACAAGGGGATGTGCAGAATCCATGTTGCCCATGTGTCAGCTCATGGTCAAGGTCACAATTGAAGGTCAAATATCAAACAATCTAATATTACACAGTATGTCATGTCCGCTCTGTAAGTCCTACATTAATTGAAAGATTTTCTTCAATCTTGGCTCAAATGTTCATCTCAACCAAGGGATGTGCAGAACTTATGTCACTCTTTTGCTGGCTTAAGGTCAAGGTCACACTTTAAGGTTTAAAAATTGACTTAGAAAATATTCTTAAATTTTAACATTTATTTGAATATTTCTAAATCTAGAAAAGGTATTTGCTTGAAACTTAAAATATTTTTGAAGGGTCACAATTCCGATATGCTGTTCGTTCAAGTTTCATAACTCTGTATTGCATTTTACCAAAGTTACGCCCCTTTTTAAGTCTTCAAATTTACATACAATTAAATATTAGACAATATGTTGTGTCCGCATTATAAATCCTATACTAATGGAAGAATTTTCTTCAAACTTTACTCAAATTTTCACCTCAACAAGGTTATGTGCAGAATCCATGTCACCTTTGTGCCGGCTAAATATCAAGGTCACACTTGAAAGTCAAAAATTGACTTAGAAAATGTTCTTAAATTTTAACATGTACTTGAATAATTCTGAAACTAGCGCAGGCATTTGCTTGAAACTTAAAAGATATATGAGGTGTGGCAAATAAGATATGCAGGTCAAGTTTCATTATTCTGTATTGCATTTTGACAAAGTTATGCCCCTTTTTAAGTCTTCAAATTTACATACAACCAATACTAGACAATATATTGTGTCTACTCTATAAATTCTATACTATTGGAAGGATTTTCTTCAAACTTTGTCTTTACTCAAATGTTCAACCAAACTGGGTGATGTGCAAAACCCATCTTACCCTTGTGCCAGATTAAGGTCAATGCCACACTTGAAGGTCAAAAATTGACTTATAAATAAAATGTTTAATACATTGGGAAAATGAAAGGTTATTTGTAACTGTTTCGAACATGATTTGATAATATATATTTATACTATTACCTGTACAATTGGTCTTTTTTTCACCAGAGATAATTTCTTTTTATGTATTTGTGCCACATAAGTTATTCCCTTAACCACCTTTCCAAGTGGTCTTCTGTCAAGGACATTGGTGGGGGTATGAATCGCATTCAGCGATAGTTCTAGTTTCTCCAAGAAACACACTTTACAAATGATATTTTGGAAGATGTTAAAACAGATTTAAAAGATTATCACATTTACAATGCATTTGGACCTACGACTCACTCAAAAGGTTGCACTATATTAGTTCGCAAAAATATGTGCATTGAATATAATGTCATAAATGATATAATTGACGAGTCTGGGAGATTTGTGCTTTTAAATATTGATTTCTCGGGAACAGTTTTCACTTTTGTAAACATATACGCACCAAATGACAAACATTGTAGAAATAACTTTTTCGAACTTATTAACAACAAGATTGAAGAAGAATCATTAGGCGGAGGTGACTTTAATGATGTACTCAACGAAACAGACAGGTATACTCATTCCAACTCGCGCACTAAAACATCTGAAAAGCTTAAAAATCTAATACATTCACATAGTCTATGCGATATCTGGAAACTTACAAATATAAATAAAATTCAATTTAATTGGAAACGGACTAATGGCGCTGAAAAAAGTCGCATTGATTTTTGGCTTATTGAAAAAAGTATGTCACCTTTAATCGCCAGTTGTGACATAAGACCTGCACAAATAATAAATACTGACCACTTGGGTATTAGTCTAAAAGTAAATATTCCTAGTCATCGCGGTCCAGGTTATTGGAAGTTGAATAATTCTCATTTAGAAGATAATGAATATAAAAATCTTATCATAAATACCATTAGTTCTGTTCAAAATGAATTCAAATCTCATGACATTGATCATAGAACAATGTGGGAAATATTAAAATACAGCATTAAAGAAAAAAGTATTTATTTCTCAAAACTGAAAGCTAAACATAATAGAAACCGATTAACGAGTTTAGAATAAAGACTTTCGCAGATATACGAAGAATTTCATTCGCATAATTCAGATGCATTGCTTAAACAAATAAAAGATCGAAATCGAGACGATATATATAAACAAAGCAAACGGGTCAAAAATACGCTCTCGTGTACAGCTCATCGATGAAGGTGAGAAAAATACGAATTATTTCCAATCGTTAGAAAAATCGAAACAAACGAAAAAAGTTTTTAACTCGTTAAAAATTGACGGAAAACAAATAACCAACTTTGAAGATGTAATGAACGAAGAGGTAAAATTTTACCAAAATTTATATACAAGAAAGGTAGACAGCGAGAATTTACGGGAATTTACGGGAAATACACAAAGAAAACGAACTTTCAGCTTCTCAGAAAATCGGTGTTATTTCACTATTGTACAAAAAAGGAGACCCAGAAAATATTGAAAACTGGCGTCCAATATCGTTGCTTAATAACGACTACAAAATTCTTACTCGGGTACTCGCGATTAGTTTACAAAAAGTACTTCCGAAAATTATAGACAGCGATCAACAAGGTTACATAAAAAATCGTTTTATTGGTAATAACATACAACAAATATCAGAGGTTATTGACTATTGCGGAAAACATAACATTGATGGAAACCTATTGTTTTTAGATTTTTGAAAGGCTTTCGATACGATCGAGTTTGACTTTCTAGTTAAAACCCTTGAAAAGTTTTAACTTTAAACCAATGTTTATTCGCTGGATAACGTCCCTTTACAATGATATTTCGTCATGTATATTAAACAATGGTTGGATATCAAAAATTTTCTCCCTAACACGTGGTCTCAGACAGGGATGCGGAATTTCTTCTTTGCTTTTCATCATCGTTGCCGAGGTCCTAGCTAATTCAATTCGAGAGAATATAATGACATTAACGGAATCTCAATAAAAATAAACAATGAAACTTTTAATTTTAAAATGACACAACTAGCCGACGATACTAAAATAATGTTCTTAAAAAGCACAGAAAACATACAAAAAGCATTATCAACTATTGAAATTTTTGGAAAACATTCTGGTCTACAACTAAATTTGCACAAGACAGAAGGTGTTAGATTAGGGAATAACTCTGATAATTTAAAATTAACTAACATAAAATGGAGCGAAAAAGTGAAAGCTTTAGGCGTCTTTTTTGGCAGAAATAAAAAAGAATGCGAACAACTAAACTGGGAAACGAAAATTCAAAACTGTAAAATCTTAATTAATTCATGGAAGAAAAGAAAACTTACCATTAATGGACGACATACTGTTATAAAATCAATTTTACTTCCAAAATTTACCTACTTAATGCAATCACTGTACTTTCCAGAAGAGATACAGAAAAAACTCAACTCATTATTATATACATACCTCTGGGACGATAAACGTGAAAAGGTTAAAAGAAATATATTGATAAACGATCTAGAAAAAGGCGGTTTAAACATGATCAACATTGAAAGTTTTGTTACTATGCTGCAAGTTAAATGGGTAAAATCCCTACTTTCAAATGAATTTGCAAACTGGAAAGTCATTCCAAGTTATTTCTTAAACAAATTCGGTAAAAATTTCCTTGTTTTTTAGCTCGACTATTCGATAAGAATAAGTAGAGCTATTGCAGTCACCCGAGCGTCGGCGTCGGCGTAACCACTTATGTTAAAGTTTTTGTAATAGTTCAAATATTTTCAAAGTCCATAGACATATGGCTTTGAAATTTTGCACACTTGTTCACCATCATGACCCCAACCTGTAGACAGGAGGAGGTAACTCTATCAAGCATTTTGACAGAATTATGCCCCTTTTTCGACTTAGAATTTACGTTAAAGTTTTTGTAATAGTTCAAATATTTTCAAAGTCCATTGACATATGGCTTTGAAACTTTGCACACTTGTTCACCATCATGACCCCAACCAGGAGGAGGTAACTCTATCAAGCATTTTTCTTACTATCAAGCACTAAGAATAGTCGAGCGTTGCTGTCCTACCGACAGCTCTTGTTACATGAACTTAAAATCTGTCTCAAGTTTACCAAAAGATTATTATACCTTACCTGATTTCTATAAAGAACTTATTCAAAAATGGATTTTATTTAAAAATATCAATAAGAAGCAGCCAAAACACTTCTTTGATATTCGTAAAGAAATAATTTGGGGTAATGAACAAATTTTATGGAATAAAAAATCTTTATATTTTCATAATTGGATAAACTCTGACATAATTTTTGTAAATGATATTATCGATGCAAATGGCGATATCAGTGAACATCTTATTCTTTCAAAACTCAGAAATAAATCAAATTGGCTATCCGAAATTTATACGCTACGTAAAGCTTTACCGCAACTCTGGAAATTCATCTTAAAATCGGACGAATCAATCAAAACTAGGGTTAAAACTGACTTTTCTCCTTTACTTACAAAAGAATCGAACAAAGAGATTTATAACATACTTAGAAACAACAAAGCGGAACATGTCAATAGATATAAACAGTTCCGTTATAAACTCATTCATAATATAATACCGACAGGGGATAACTTATACAAATGGAAATTGAAAAATAGTCCGAAATGCGTTTTATGCAATTGTACTGATAGCACAGAACATTTCTTTATTCATTGTCAATCACTTAATGCTTTCTGGAAAAGAATTATTGAAACTTTTAAGTCGCTAGGAATCTGTAAACATCTTTTTAATCTCAAAAATATTGAAAACAGCATTCAAATCTTTGGCAAATTAATTTGATCTTTACAATTATTGGCTTTAATATATACAAAGCTTATATGATGAGTAACCAAGGTGCTGATACTATAAACATTAATGGAATCTTTCTACACGAACTTAACAATATGAAACTATACCTCGTCCATAAGAAATATAATTCTCATTTTATTAAACTCTTTACAACAAACTTTTAACATTGTCAGATATGTTAAAAGATGAGTAAAACTATGTTATAATTGCTTAATACAGCTATGTATACCTTTTTCTAAACTGTAATTCTTATATGATATCATACATGTATTTGATATGTTAAATGCACTAACTGTACACGTATTGTATGCAAATGTTCTTTGTGCAAATGTTCTTAAAGTTTTTAAATAAAAGATAAAAAAAAAGAAAAAAAAGATCGCTGCTACGAAAATAAGATTTATTTTCAAAATATTGCCTTAATACTATACATTATAGTTAACGCTATATTTGAATTTTTTAGCTCACCAGAGTCAAAGGCTCGGGGTGAGCTATTAGTATCAAAGGGGGATACTCCGGCGTCCGGCGTCATGCGTCAACAATCGTCTTCTTCTCTCAAACCTCTGGGCAGATTAACTTCAAATTTGGTCTGTAGCATCCTTGTGACAGTCACACTTGAATTTGCTCATGTCATTTCAATTGGCCCCTTTTAGGGGTCAACAGAGCTAAAAATAGAAAAACCTTTAAACATCTTCTACTACAGAACTAATTGATGGATAATCACCAAACTTTGTCTGTAGCATTCTTGGGTAGTCTATTATCAAATTTGCTCATATTAATTTGATTGGCCCCTTTTAGGGGTCTCAAGGGCTAAAAATAGAAAAACCTTTAAATGTCTTCTTCTACAAACTAATGGATGGATGACCACCAAACTTTGTCTGTAGCATTCTTGAGAAGTCTGATATCAAGTTTGCTCATTTAAATGTGATTGGCCCCTTTTAGGGGCCGCTAAAGCTAAAAAATAGAAACACCTTTAAATGTCTATTTCATCAGAACTAATGGATGGATGACCACCAAACTTTGTCTGCAGCATTCTTGGGTAGTCTTTTATCAAGGTTGATCATGTTAATTTGATTTGCCCCATTTTAGGGGTCTCTAGAGCTAAAAATAGAAAAACCTTTAAACATCTTCTTCTATAGAACTAATTGATGAATGATCACCAAATTTTGTCTGTAGCATTCTTGGGAAGTCTTTTATCAATTTTGATCATATTTATTTGATTGGCCCTTTTTAGGGGCCGCTAAAGCTAAAGATAGAAATATCTTTAAACGTCTATTTCTACAGAACTAATTTATGGATGATCACCAAACTTTGTCTGTAGCATTCTTAGGTATGCTTTTATCAAGTTTGCTCATATTAATTTGATTGGCCCCTTTAAGGGGCCACTAAGGCCAAAAATCGAAAAACCTTTGAACATTTCCTACTGCAATAATTGATAAATGATCACCAAACTTTGTAGCATTCTTAGGTAGTCTTTTATCAAGTTTGCTCATATTAATTGGATTAGCGCCGTTTAAGCTAAAGCTTAAATGCCCCAAGTCGTGGCATTTCTTCAAATTATTGTTTAAACATATTCTATGCTCAAATTAAATTCAATGTATAATTTCCAACTTTGAAAAGCAGTTGTTTCTGGTGAGCGACTCAGGGCAATCGTGGCCCTCTTGTTTATTTTTTTTACTTATCTTCTTTGTGACTATAAATGGTATCTTTAAACTTAAAGTAAAACTCCATCATATATGACAATGTTCATAAATCTAGCATCTTTATTTCAAGAGTTATCTCCTCTTAAAGAATTTTGCATTAAAATATGTTATATTTTGGTAACAGGGATGTTTAAAAAATAACTTAAGAGTCTCCTTTAGTCTGTCTGTCTGTTCATAAAAACTGTTTCCTGAGATCACTTTTTAAGATTTTTTCCAACAAATTACTTAAAATAGAGAAAAGTTGAAACATTAGTTATGATAACTTTTCCATCCTGAGAAAATTGGACCTTTTGATATCTGTTGTATAAACATTATATACTGAAACAAAAAAGAAACTTTCTCCAAGTTTGAATGTAGATATGTTAGTACAATTTTTTTAATCCTTTTGAAACTCGATTTTTACGTTGAATAAACATACCAGGCTTTGATACGGGAATTAGCTGACCGATTTTGCAAACAAAACGAGTTTTACAAGCTACTACATGTATATACAGTGTTTTTTTCCCCTACTTTGGGAATGGTGCCAGTACCGGACGGATTGGGAAAAAATCCATCAGTTTGACTCAAATTGGGAATTTTATATTAGATGCAAATATTTATTTGGAATTTCTTTTATCCACGGAGACATGAAAAATTTGCATAATATACACAGAAAGAAAAAACTTAAAAAATCTTCTTTTAGAAAACCGAAAGCGCTAGAGCTTAAATATTTGGCATGAAACATAGTGTAGTCAGTGTCTACCAAGTTTGTTCAAATAAAAGCCCTGGGGTCAAAATTGGCCCCGCCCGGGGGGGGGGGTGGAGTCATAGATTTTCCCTATATGTATATAGTAAAGAAACTTAAAAATCTTCTTTTACAAAACCAATAGAGCTAGAGCTAAGATATTTAGCATGAAACATCTTCTGATGGGTGTTTGTTCAAATAAGGGCCGTGGGGTTAAAATTGGCCCCGCCTACGGGTCATTGATTTTCCTTATACAGTCAGGACTCATTATAACGACACTGTTGGTTCCCAAAGGATATGTCAGTATATCGAATTTGTCAGTATATTGAATTTCATCATTCTTCATATAATGATATGCTTATTTACTGGTATCTGAATATTATGTATTTAGATCTATAATAAACATCTATAATGAAAAAGATTTTTTTTGTTTATGTTTTCACTTTATTATACACATTACATATCATACACATAAAACAACAACTTAAATTACTAGAACTCCGCGAGACGGATGTGTCGCCTTGTGAACAATGTAGTTTAGGACAAATGGCCAGGACAAAAATGAAATTTAAAAATCAACAAAGGGCAATAACTCAAAAAATAAGAAATGCAGAGCAGCAGTTTCTGTGCACTGCACTTCTTATCAATAAGATCTATCATCCTATTAAGTTTCATATCTAAAGCTTTTATAATTATTGAGAAATGGCCTGGACAAAAATAAAGTATGTAAATAAACAAAGGACAATAACTAAAAAAATAAGAAATGCAGAGTACCAGTTCTTGGGCACTGCACTTCTTCTTAATAAGATCTATCATCCTATGAAGTTTCAAGTCCATAGCTTTTTTACTTTAGGAGAAATGGCCCGGACAAAAATAAAGTATGAAAATTAACAAAGGGCAATAACTCAAAAAATAAGAAATGCAGAGTACCAGTTCTTGTGCACTGCACTTCTTCTTAATGAGAACTATCATCCTATGAAGTTTCAAGTCCATAGCTTTTATACTTTAGGAGTAATGGCCCGGACAAAAATGAAGTATGAAATTTAACAAAGGGCAATAACTCAAAAAATAGGAAGTGCAGAGTACCGGTTCTTATGCACTGCACTTCGGGTCATTATAAGAAGCATGCATACCAAGTTTGAAGTCAATCCAACTTATAATGACTGACTTATGCTCCGGACAAGCTTAAGGGGACGCCGACACCGACAACGACACCGACAACGACGCCGACAACGACGCCGCTGCAAAAGTAACCCCTATATGTCGCCTTTTTCAAGGAAGGTGACACAATAACAACTAAAATGACTGTAGTTAAAGATTGATATGAAAATGATAAAACTTTATAGAATAAAAAGCACATACAATGATAGGACTTTTAAAAGTTAAATCTTTAAAAATTGATTGCACTTTGTTTGATGTCTTTGTCAATTAACAAAAAAAGTCTTTCATACTTTTTTGAACTTCGTTTGATTTTGTATTGTTTATAGCAGACATCAATGCCCAGGCAGAGTCTAAATATTTCGGATCAAAGAGGGTACCCTGTTGTTCTAAAAAAATTATGACATTGTTCAAGCTATTTCTCGCCTGAACTTTCGTAACTTTCCTTAAAACTGCTACATCAGTGTCACCATCACCAACATCATCGTCATCATCATCACTGACATCGTTTAATGAACAGTCTCTGGGTTCAAGCTTAGAAAGGCTCAATATTGCATCATCAGTTAATAACTCCCCTGTTTCCAAACCGTTATAAATTTCCACAAATTCAGAGGCAGACATGGGCTTTTCACTTACTTCACATGGAAATCTGGAGATCAATTCTGCCAGAGGAACATTATCGTCCTCAAACTCCTCAGGCTCTGCAAGCAAGGACAAGGGGGTGTCTTTTGGTAGAATGTCCACATGTCTCCAACAGTTGACTATAGTTTGGATTGTTACAGAATCCCAGGCGGATTTAACAAATGCAAGAGCACACTTCATGTCAATTGTTTGTTGTCTATTTTCCTCAATACAAGACAGAAAATGAGAGCACAGTAACTTTTTGTAGTGACACTTGAAATTTCTGATAATGCCAGCATCCATAGGTTGAATATGTGAAGTTGTATTTGGGGGTAGAAACTTTAGTTTAGTGTTTGTTAGCAACAACCCACTTTCAGTATGGCTAGATGCGTTGTCAACAAGTAAAACAACATGTTTTCCTTGTAAACACATAGACTTGTCAAATTGCTTCAACCAATCTTGGAATACAGAGGACGTCATCCAGGCTTTTTTGTTAAAAGTGTAATTTACATATATCTTCGGATCAAAAGTTTTACCAAAACACCTAGGCCTGGCACATTTCCCAATTACAAGCGGTTTTTGCTTGTCCGTTCCAGAAGCATTGCAGCAAAGGGCAATGGAAATTCTCTCTTTCGATCCTTTAAGTCCGTAGATCGAACCAGAGGCAAGTGTTGAATTTGGGCCGAGTCGATAAAACAAGCCAGTCTCGTCAAGATTATAGACGTCATCGGCATCATACACCTCTAATAAATCCTTCAGTTCACTGCGACCTAAAAATAAAAGCAAAAGAAAACGTTTTACTCACAATTTCGGTTTTCTTTAAAATAACACCAAAACTCTAATTAGGAGAGTACTCCGGAAAAGATAACTCGTGACCAATTTCGATTGATTAACTCCCTTAGTTTTTCATAACGTTTAAGTACGGTTTTAATATTAAATATAAATTCATTATTAGAGATGATTTCAATCAGGTTAAGAATTTATTTAATATAATTATTAAACCAATAATAACAATAAAAATCTAACCAGTATTCACGAGAGATAGATCAACACTTCCTGCTTCTCTGTGGGCTTTAAAGGATTTCAGTCCGTGGCGTTGTTTGAAGCGCTGTAATCAGCCCTTGCTGTACTGAAAGTTTTCTTTGATTTCAAATTGTTGTCTGAATATTTTAGCTTTAGACATTAACATTTCGTCTGATATCATAGCATTTTTAGCTCGACTATTCGCAGAATAATCGAGCTAATGCAGTCACCCATTTGTCGGCGTCGGCGTCAGCGTCCCTGTGGTTAAGTTTTTGTATGTAAGCTGGTATCTCCATAACTACTGAAGGGAATGGATTGAAACTTCACACACTTGTTCTCTGTGATTATCTAAGATGATTGGCACAAGTCCCATAACTCTGATTTGCTTTTTTTCATAATTATGCCCCTTTTTCGACTTAGAAATTCTTGGTTAAGTTTTTGTATGTAAGCTGGTATCTCCATAACTACTGAAGGGAATGTATTGAAACTTGAAGAGTTTGTACCTTTTCGGACAATTTTATGTATTCATATAGGTAAGCATTATTATACTCAATGAAACACCCTTGTGACAAATTTTCGAATAGTCGAGCGTTACTGTCCTCCGACAGTTCTTGTTACTCCTCATATCGTTAAACCACATGAACAACGCGTTTTCAAGATTTTCATATTTTCCACTTCGATGACACACACGTTTTGATTTTGGAGAGTTAGTTATTGTCTCTTTGTTTTTTAAAATGTCACTCACTGTCGATCTCCCTATTTTAATGTTCCATACATTTGAAAAATGAACACGAATATCACTTTGTGTAACATCCTTTTTACTCTCTTTATATGAAATGATTTCGTATTTTTGTTCAAAAGTTAAATTAGTCCGTTGACGTTTAGCTGGAGGTTCTGCCATTATTTTAATAAAAAAGTTGACAAGTGTAAGAAAATTCTGCTGTCGACAACACGTTGGTATTGTAATAAGGTGTAACAACCAATTGACCAAGCTACAATACCCGTTTTAACACCTTTCGACTTTTGTTCACCGCTCAATTATACGCGAGCTTGACTGACCAAGTGTCAGTATAACGGGTACTGATTGTATAGAAAATAACACGTTTATAACACGTTCGGTTCCCAATTTTATTGTGTCGGAGTCGGAATACGAATTTTCCGTTATAATGGATTATAATAATGTTGAAAAAAATTGGTTCCCACCAATTCACTGTCGTTATTTGAATTTGTCAGTATAATGGATTCCGGTGTATTGAGTCCTGACTGTATGCATGTGTATAGTAAAAACTTAAAAACACTTCTTTTAAAAAACTCAAAGAGCTAGAGTTTAGCTACTAAGCATGAAATATCTTCTTGTGAGTGTCTACTAAGTTTGTTGAAATAAAAGCCCTGGGGTCAAAATGGCCCTGCCCAGGGGGGGTCATTGTTTTTCCCTATATGTGCATAGTAAAAACTTATAAAAAATTTCTTTTAAAAACCCCAAATAGCTAGAGCGTAGATATTTATCATGAAACATGGGTGTTTACCAAGTTTGTTCAAATAAAAGTCCTTGGGTTAAAATTGGCCCCTCCTGAGCAATTTCAGGGTCATCATGGCCCTCTTGTTATTAATTTTAGCTACTTTTCAATTTCCTGTGGTTTAAATGATATTTTATGGGCACTATAGCAATGCATGTTCACAATTGCTATATTGTATGTCTTAATGGCTATAAAACAGTTAAAGAAACCTGCATCTGTTTTTTGTTGTTTCAGTTGAGGGATCTAGTGGCACAGAAGTTTTCTGCTCCAATTGAACAGTTATGTTTGATATTTGCTGGAAAGATACTGAAAGATGATGAGACACTTGTTCAACATTCCATTAAAGACGGGATGACTGTTCATCTAGTAATTAAATCAGCAAACCGGGTATTTATTAAACATACTACATTAAAAATATGTAATTGCTTTTTATCTTGATAACACAGTACACAAAAAGTTTTAGAAATAGCAAAATAAGAATGCAAATGAATTTCTTAAATTTTGAGTGGCTTACAGACTTACTGTGCTGGCACATATAAGCCATGAAGAAGAAAAGTACAAGAATAACAAGGTGCTTGTCATACTGGAAACAATAGCGTATATTCTGGTATTAATGTTGCCTCTACGAAGTAGTGACAACATATAGGGATCACTTCTTCGTCATCTGTCCGTCCATCACAAAACTTGTCTGTACTACTCCTCAGAAACTACTGGTGCAATTTCATCCAAACTTTACAGGAATTATCAGTACCAAGTCTAGTTGTGCATATTGTCAGCATTTTCCGGTTCAATTATTTTTGCAGAGTTATGGCCCTTTAATAATTTTTAGCTAGACTATTTGAAGAATATGAGAGCTATTGTAGTCCCATCTGCATCGGCGTCTGTGTTGGTTAAAATTTTTTGTAAAGTCAAATATCTCAATTATTGCTTGAGATATTCAATTACAATACTTATTATACCCCCGCACAACAAAGTTGTAAGGGGGGTATACTGAAATCAGCTTGTCCGTCCGTCCGGCCGTCTGGCCGTCCGTCGGTTTTTTCTTGTCCGCCCAATAACTTAAGATTCCTTTGACCCTTAGTCTTCATATTTGGCATGGAGGTTAGTCATGATTAGTAGATGACCTCTATTGATTTTGAGGTCAAAGGTCAAGGTCACAGGGGCCTTGACTTCAAAAAGCTTTTCCGCCAAATAACTTAAGATTCCTTTGACCTTCATATTTGGCATTGAGGTTAGTCATGATTAGTAGATGACCCCTATTGACTTTGAGGTCACCAGGTCAAAGGTCAAGGTCACAGGGGCCTTGACTTCAAAAGCAGTCTTTCTGAAAGACCGTCGGACCGTCGGCCCTGACCGGTAAAAATCAGAAGGTCCGATAAAAATATATGTTTTGACGGCCCGACGGTCCGGTAAAAATTAAGGATTTATAAAAACCTTACATTCAACATTTTGCAAAGGCCGATCATTTACCTACATTCAAAACAAATCAAAATGTTGTCATTACACAATATAAGCTCGTGCAATGCTTGTCAACTGTTATGCATTCTCATAATGCAAACTTTAATGTAACAACGTAAGATAAAAATATCCGACAACTAGTACAAGTAAAAGTCAATAAGCGGCCATGTAAATTACATAAGCGGCCCAGATGTAAAAGGTCAACCGCTATTAGTTTGTTTACACAGATGAAAGCGTCAGTGAATTAATTGGAACAATTTACGTCTTTAATCCACAGACTTAGAGAAATGTTAAATTACATGTGTGCTCAACTGGTGTTTAGCTATGAAAGATCGTCCAAGATGTTGACAAAAATTAAACTATACTGTGAAGGTACCAAAATCATTGAACAATTAATCTGTCAACTTCACTAAATTACCGATATATATAATTCTGTTTACATATGCCAGACTTTTGCTGAAATTTACCCTCTCATTTTGCTGTATGAAATTAAAGTTTAAATAGCAAAATCCATTGAATACAAGTATAACAATATTTATGTTTACATTTTAATTGTGGTGAAAAAAGATAACTTCACTTCGTTGATAATACAATTTTCTTTTTGTACACAAATTTTTTGACTGCTGACACTCAAATGACTCAAAATGCTATACCAATCAGGTTTTTTTCGGTCCAGTACAATCATGTTTGGTCCAGTAAAAATTTTCAGTTTACAGGACCTACTGTCCAGTAAAACTCAGAAGTCTTTCGCATAGACTGCAAAAGGCTTGTCCGACCAATAACTTAAGATTCCTTTGACCCACAGTCTTCATATTTGGCATGGAGGCTAGTCATGATAAGTAGATGACCCCTATTGACTTTGAGGTCACCAGGTCAAAGGTCAAGGTCACAGGGGCCTTGACTTCAAAAAGCTTGTCCGCCCAATAACTTAAGATTCCTTTGACCCACAGTCTTCATATTTGGCATGGAGCTTAGTCATGATTAGTAGATGACCCCTATTGACTTTGAGGTCAAAGGTCAAGGTCACAGGGGCCTTGACTTCAAAAAGCTTGTCCGCCCTATAACTTAAGATTCCTTTGACCCACAGTCTTCATATTTGGCATGGAGGTTAGTCATGATTAGTAGATGACCCCTATTGATTTTGAGGTCACCAGGTCAAAGGTCAAGGTCACAGGGGCCTTGACTTCAAAAAGCTTGTCCGCCCAATAACTTAAGATTCCTATGACCCACAGTCTTCATATTTGGAATGGAGGTTAGTCATGATTAGTAGATGACCCCTTTTGATTTCGAGGTCACTGGATCAAAGGTCAAGGTCATAGGGACTTTGACTTCAAAAAGTTTGTCCACCCATTAACTTAAGATTCCTTTGACCCACAGTCTTCATATTTGGCATGGATGTTGATCATGACTATAAGGTGACCCCTATTGATTTTGAGGTCACTGGGTTAAAGGTCAAGGTCACAGGGACCTTGACAAAAAAAAAGCTTTTCTTCTCAATTGCTAAAGAATGTCCTGTCCGCAATGTATTGATTTTGACATTTTCACATTTGAAGCATGTAGAAAACATAACTTAGCAATGCACTGGCTTAGTAAGCTCAGATTTGGCAGGGAGGTTGTCCTTGAGCTCTAAATGGCCACTGTTGATTCTGACAAAGTGGTATGCGGGGGTATTCACGCCATGATAGCGGCAGTTCTAGTTTATAGTAACAATGTACATCAGACTGACAAGTTGGATAACTCTGCCTAAAATATTTACATATGCCCCT
Source organism: Ruditapes philippinarum (assembly GCF_026571515.1). Lineage (NCBI taxonomy): Eukaryota > Metazoa > Mollusca > Bivalvia > Venerida > Veneridae > Ruditapes > Ruditapes philippinarum. Next base: position 41,721 of record NW_026863492.1, read on the forward strand.
TTTTAACTTAGAAATTTTGGTTAAAGTTTTATATCAATTATTGCTTGAGATATTCAATTGAAACTTACAATACTTATTTATAGTAACAATATACATCAGATTGACAACAATACTTATTTATAGTAACAATATACATCAGATTGACAAGTTGGATAACTCTGCCTACAATATTTACAGAATTATGCCCCTTTTAACTTAGAAATTTTGGTTAAAGTTTTTCGTAAGTCAAATATCTCAATTATTGCTTGAGATATTCAATTGAAACTTACAATACTTATTAGTCCCCTACCGGTTTAACCGGAGGGGACTTTAGGTTTACCCTCCGTCCGTCTGTCCGTCTGTCTGTCTGTCTGTCCGTCTGTCCATCTGTCTGTCTGTCAGTCTGTCAGTCCGTCAGTCCGTCCGTCCACAAAACTGGATCCCGCGATAACGCAAAAAGTACTGAAAATATTTTTATGAAACTTGATATATGGATAGATGGCAGTATGGAGATTATGCACGTCTTTTTTTTTTCTTCCCATGTTGAAAATTCTGGTTGCTATGGCAACAAATAGTCTGAAAATATGGCAAATTTAACACATAAACTGGATCCAGTGATAACTCAAAAAGTACTGAAAATATTTTTATGAAACTTGAAATATGGGTAGATGGCAGTCTGGAGATTATGCACATCTTTTTCTTTTCTTCCTATGTTGAAAATTCTGGTTGCTATGGCAACAAATAGCCTGAATTTCAAGATTTCTGATTTAAATTTTTCAGCTTTTTCACTATATGTTCTTTATTTCTTAAGGTGTTTACTTCAAACTTTAAATATAAGTTTCTGGTCATCAACCACATCATATGTGACAAGGTTTATAACTCTAGCACAAAAAATATCAGTATTACCTCCCTTGAACTTAGATTTTTTAGGGGAAAAAATGTTGTCTTTTTTAAATAACTTCTTTATTTCCTAATGTATCTACTTCAAACTTCATATATATGTTTCTTATTATCACTCGACATTTTTGAGAAGGTTAAATACCCTAGCAAGACTATTTCCAGAATTATGTCCCCCTTGAACTTAGATTTTTTTCGAGAAACTGGTATTTTCACTCCAACTTCTTCATTCCTTATAGGATTTACTTTAAAATCCCACATCGTAATAATATGACATGTTGTATAAACATAATTTCCTTACTAAGCATGGAAACTTAACACATTACTGTGATATAGACAAACTTATTTTATTATGTTTTGTGGTCGATATTTTCAAATACAGACTTCATCCTCAAATTCATTATAAATGGCAATACACAGGAGTGTATGACAATTAAAGAACTTTTTGAGGGACCGGTAGGGGACTACTGTATTGCCCGCAATACTATCAAATGCTTGTTTTTAGTAACAATGTACATCAGATTGACAAGTTGGATAATTCTGCCTATAATATTTACAGAATTATGCCCCTTTTTAACTTAGAAATTTTGGTTAACGTTGTTTCAGTTAACGTTGTTTCAGTGAAATACCAGTGTGCACAGTACTGGGAACCAGCTTAATGACATGACGTCGTAAATGACGTCAAGTTGTTTCATTATTTGGCGCGCTTTTCATTTAGTATTAGGTTTAATGTCTTTTTAAAACGTTTCTTTGCATATAATAAAAGAAAATTTGTTTAGTTTAGTGTAAGATCGAAATATATTTCACCTTGTGAACACCAAAAGTTCATATTTCACTCGTGGCTGTGCCACTTGTGAAATATACCTTTTGGTGCTCACTCGGTGAAATATATTCCGATCTTACACTGAACTAAACAAATATCCTCTATTTATTTAAAACTTCACATATGCATTTAGGGTCATAATTGTAGGTCACTGACCAAGATCCATAATTCTATCTTGCATTTAGGCTGATTTTTCTCCCCTTTTTCAACTTAGAAATTCATGGTAAAGTTTTGCTTCCATAACTACTGAAGGGTTTGTGCCTTTTTTGGGACAATTTTATGCATTCATAAAAATAAAGCAGTGATTTACTTGATAAAATATCTTAATAACAAGCCTTTGTACCTTTTCTGTCAATTTTATGTATTCATAGGTAAGCATTATTATACTCAATAAAACACCCTTGTGACAACTTTTTCGAATACTGTATTCCTAGAAAAGATTTCGCGCGTTTTAAGTTAGCGCTTTTCGCGGTGAATCTTTATAGCCGCGAATATGTCACTTATTACAAATCCGAGAACATTTCTAGCTTCAACCAAATAAAAACATAAACGTGCAGAATATTTATTATAATCTAATTACACAAAAACAAATAAATACAGGTGCTATAGAAAAGTGTAAAGAATTATGTAAAGTTCATCTCCTTACTAAACCACCTCATGTTTTAGCTTGTAATCCATATTTACATTTCGGATGAAAAGTACACAGCAATATGGACACATCTATAAGTGACACAAGAACTCTGTGACATCACTCAACTACATACAGTCACATAACTTGCGGATACGGGGGTTAATATGTAATGACAAAATTACAACATAACAAAAAAGAAACATGAAAAATGTCCATTATTAGTAATTATCATGCGTATTGACGTTATTCGCTAGTCACGGCGTATGCAAAAGCATTTACAGTTTGCGTGCATTGAATGACTTGGATTGAATTTGCTTGGAGTAGTTGTAATCCTTTGTTAAAAGTACAATAGGGATCAAGTGCTACATTGATAAACGGATGTTATGTTGTTATAATGAAAGCGATGTACAGTCAGATACTGTTAAATTAACACAACAGAACCGTTATATAAATCCAGACGTCTGGACCAAAAAAGAAAATGTGACATCTCCTGCTACTTTTAAATAATACACGTGTTCTAGTTTATAAATTTTAAGGTAAATCATGAATTGCATGAATTGCTGAATCATTAATATGACATCCATAAATGGAAAATAGGCTATACTGCATGCGCATATACAGAGGTGGAGACCGGGAATAATCTTAATTTAATTTTTTTTAGTTTCTGGACATCAAACACATGTGGGTTTATAGCGTAGCATTAAAAAACTGTAATTTAGACCGTAGCGACTAAATATTTGCGGAATTCGCGGTTACTACAAATCCGCGAAAGTTTGTCTCCGCGAAAATGCCGACGTGAAAAACGCGAAATATTGTATCCGCGAACATTTCTAGGAATACAGTAGTCGAACCTTACTGTCCTCTGACAGTTCTTGTTATTTTTAAAGTTTGTCCGGACTACTTATCTTATACCACTGGGCATATAGCTCGGGTTTTCCAGTTGAATGATTTTTGGCCGAGTTATGGCCCTTGAACAAAAAGTTAGTTTTTTTTTGTGTGTTACCAGTTGTACAAAAAAGTTTGTCTGGACTACTTCTCAAAAACTACTGGTGCCATTTCATCCAAACTTTACAGGAATAATCAGTACCAAGTCTTGTTGTGCATATTATCAGCTTTTATGGTTCAATGATTTTTGTCGAAGTTATGACCCTTTAATTATTGTGCCCCCACGTTAGTGGCGGGCATTTAGATTTACCCTTGTCCGTCCGTCCGTCTGTCCGCACTACCGAATAGGGATAGGGGGCCATCTAACTGTAAACAGAACAAAAGAGAACAATAAAGTTCATTCCGTAACAATAGAGTAAGGGGCCATTGGCCCTCTATTAAACAATAGAAAATAACAAAAGAAATGGCCCCTTATTCCAATTCGGCCGGACGGCCGTCCGTCCATCCTTCCGTCCGTCCTTCCGTCCGTCCGTTCACTTTTGTGTCGCAAGTAACTCAAAAAGTATTTGACCTAGAGTCATGAAACTTTACAGGAATGTTGATCAGCATGTGTAGTTGTGCACCTGTGTATTTTCGTCTGGATATTTTTAGTATTTTCAGAGTTATTGCCCTTGACTTAGTAAAATTTTGCAATTTTCAACTTGTGTCGCATGTAACTCAAAAAGTATTTGACCTAGAGTCATGAAACTTTACAGGAATGTTGATCAGCATGTGTAGTTGTGCACCTGGGTATTTTCATGTGGATATTTTTAGTATTTTCAGAGTTATTGCCCTTGACTTAGTAAAATTTTGCAATTTTCAACTTGTGTCGCACGTAACTCAAAAAGTATTTGACCTAGTGTCATGAAACTTTACAGGAATGTTAATCAGCATGTGTAGTTGTGCACCTGGGTATTTTCGTCTGGATATTTTAAGTATTTTCGGAGTTATTGCCCTTGACTCAGTAAAATTTTGCAATTTTCAACTTGTGTCGCATGTAACTCAAAAAGTATTTGACTTAGAGTCATGAAACTTTACAGGAATGTTGATCAGCATGTGTTGTTGTGCATCTGGGTATTTTCGTCTGGATATTTTTAGTATTTTCAGAGTTATTGCCCTTGACTTAGTAAAATTTTGCAATTTTCAACATGTGTCGCATGTAACTCAAAAAGTATTTGACCTAGAGTCATGAAACTTTACAGGAATGTTGATCAGCATGTGTAGTTGTGCACCTGGGTATTTTCGTGTGGATATTTTTAGTATTTTCAGAGTTATTGCCCTTGACTTAGTAAAATTTTGCAATTTTCAACTTGTGTCGCATGTAACTCAAAAAGTATTTGACCTAGAGTCATGAAACTTTATAGGAATGTTGATCAGCATGTGTAGTTGTGCACCTGGGTATTTTCATGTGGATATTTTTAGTATTTTCAGAGTTATTGCCCTTGCCTTAGTAAAATTTTGCAATTTTCAACTTGTGTCGCACGTAACTCAAAAAGTATTTGACCTAGTGTCATGAAACTTTACAGGAATGTTAATCAGCATGTGTAGTTGTGCACCTGGGTATTTTCGTCTGGATATTTTAAGTATTTTCGGAGTTATTGCCCTTGACTTAGTAAAATTTTGCAATTTTCAACTTGTGTCGCATGTAACTCAAAAAGTATTTGACTTAGAGTCATGAAACTTTACAGGAATGTTGATCAGCATGTGTTGTTGTGCATCTGGGTATTTTCGTCTGGATATTTTTAGTATTTTCAGAGTTATTGCCCTTGACTTAGTAAAATTTTGCAATTTTCAACATGTGTCGCATGTAACTCAAAACGTATTTGACCTATAGTCATGAAACTTTACAGGAATGTTGATCAGCATGTGTAGTTGTGCACCTGGGTATTTTCGTGTGGATATTTTTAGTATTTTCAGAGTTATTGCCCTTGACTTAGTAAAATTTTGCAATTTTCAACTTGTGTCGCACGTAACTCAAAAAGTATTTAACCTAGAGTCATGAAACTTAACAGGAATGTTGATCAGCATGTGTAGTTGTGCACCTGGGTATTTTCGTGTGGATATTTTTAGTATTTTCGGAGTTATTGCCCTTGACTTAGTAAAATTTTGCAATTTTCAACATGTGTAGCACGTAACTCAAAAAGTATTTGACCTAGAGTCATGTAACTTTACAGGAATGTTGATCAGCATGTGTTGTTGTGCATCTGGGTGTTTTCGTCTGGATTTATTTAGTATTTTTAGAGTTATTGCCCTTCACTTAGAAAATTTTTGCAATTTTCAATTTGTGTCGCAAGTTACTCAAAAAGGATTTGACATAGTCATTAAACCTTATGGGCAGGTTGCTCAGCATAATTAGATTTGCACCTGGGGTTTCGCTTGTGGATTTATCCAGTATTTGTAGAGTTATTTCCCTTGACTTAGTAAAAAGATTGACAGAACAGTGGCGCGGTGGGGGCACCCGTGTCCTATGGACACATTTCTAGTTTTTATTTTTAAAGTTTATCCAGACTTCTCCTCTTAAACCAC
>NW_026863492.1:52500-53617 GCF_026571515.1 Ruditapes philippinarum
ATTGCGTCATTTTTTTCTATTTTTAGAAATTGCGTCATGTTGCTATTTTAAGAAATTGCGTACTGTTGCTATTTTTAGAAATATGCTTAATGTTTCTATTCATATATATACAAAATATATAAACAAAACTAATGTGACAAGACAGACCAACTAAATTTATAAAAAGGAAACGTCAATATATGTTCAAACCTTTCTATGTTTGCGTTTAGAAAAAGTAAAAAGTCGAGCGTTGCCCCCGCCCGGCGGTGGCTCTTGTTGGCTGAGTTATGGCCCTTGAATAAAAAAGGATGTAAATAAAGTTTGTCCGGACTACTCCTCTCATTCCACTAATTCAATTTCAACTTTTCCAATTGAACAATTTTTGTTTGAGTTATTGCCCTTGAATTAAAAAGGTTTTTTTTTTTGTGTTGCCAGCTACACAAAAGTTTGTCTTGACTACTCTTCAGAAACTACTGGTGCAATTTTAGTCTTTAGGGGAATGATCATTACCATGTATAGTTGCGCATCTCATCAACATTTTTCGGTTCATTGATTTTTTTCAGAGTTTTGGCCCTATTTGAAATTCGTCTGGACTTCTCCTGTTATACCACTAATGCAAAAAGGACTAGTGCAATTTCAATGAAACTTTACAGGATTGATCGGTAGCACAAAATCTTGTGCATATGTCACAGGTTTTTATGTTGAATGATTTTTTGCCAAGTTATGGCTATCATGAGGTGACACATGTCATCATAATGATGGCCCTTGTAAATAAGTTAACTCATGGACTGTGTTTTTTGTTTTTAACCATATATATATTTATATGTATATATGGAATTATTTTGTATTTGTAACTAACTCACCAGAGCCGAAGGTTCAGGGTGAGCTATTAGTATCAAAGGGGGATACTCCGTCGTCATGCGTCAACATTCATCTTCTTCTCTGAAACTGCTGGGCAAATTTACTTTAAATTTTGTCTGTAACATCCTTGTGACAGTCCCATTTTAATTTGCTCCAGTATGAAAAGGAAATTAGACAGCGTGAGTTGATATGGTTTAATTGCCAGAGGTACAGTAACAATGAACTTGGGCTCCATTTTTTATATATTTAGAAAAAATAAATAAGTGTCAGAAAACTG